>NC_092780.1:46804671-46877171 GCF_047496795.1 Chiloscyllium punctatum | reverse complement strand
TAGTCCGCTGATCATCAACCTTCTTCTCTGGAATGAAAACACCCTCAAGTCCCTCAGCCTTTCCTCATAAGACCACCCTCCATACCAGACAATATCCTAGTAAATCTCCTCTGAACCCTTTCCAAAGCTCCCACATCCTTCCGATAATGCGCGGTGACCAGAGCTATCCGCAGTACTCCAAATGTGGCTGCACCAGAGTTTTATACAGCTGTAAGGTGACCTCATGGTTCCAAAACCCAATCCCTCTACCAATAAAAGCTAACACACCGTACGCCTTCTGAACAGTCCTATCAACCTGGGTGACAACTTTTAGGGATCTATGCACATGGACACCAAGATCTGTCTGCTCATCCACACTACCGAAAATCTTGCCATTAGCCCAGTACTGTTACTCCTTCCAAAGTGAATTACCTCATTCTTTTCCATATTAAACTCCATTTGCCATCTCTCAGGCCAGCTCTGCAGCTTAACTATGTCCCTCTGTAACCTGCAACATCCTTCCACAACTCCACTGACCTTTGTTATCTGCAAACTTACTAATCCATCCTTCTACCTCCTCATCCAGGCCATTTATAAAAATGACAAAAAGCAGTGGCCCCAAAACAGATCCTTGTGGTACACCACTAGTAACTGAACTCCAGGATGAACATTTCCCATCAACTACCACTCTGTCTTCTTTCAGCGAGCCAATTTCTGATCCAAAACGCTAAATCAACCTCAATTACATGCCTGCGTATTTTCTGCAATAGCCTACTATGAAGAACCTTATCAAACATTTTACTGAAATCCCTGTACACCACGTCAACCCTCATCCACCTGTTTGGTCACCTTCTCAAAGAACTCAATAAGGTTTGTGAGGCACAACCTACCCTTCATAAAACTGTGTTGACTATCCCTAATCAAATTATTCCTTTCTAGATGATTATAAATCCAACTCATAATCCTTTCTAACTCTTCACCCACAACTGAAGTAAGGCTCGCTGGTCTATAATTACCAGGGTTGTCTCTCCTCCCCTTCTTGAACAAAGGAACAACATTTGCTATCCTCCAGTCTTCTGGTACTGTTCCTGTAGACAATGACGATTTAAAGATCAAAGTCAAAGGCTCTGCAATCCCCTCTCTCAGAGAATCCTAGGATAAATCTCATCCGGCCCAGGGGACTTATCTATTTTCATACTTTCCAGAATTGCTAACACTACCTCCTTGTGGACCTCAATCCCATCTCGTCAGTAGCCTGTATGTCAGTATTCTCCTTGACAACGTTGTCTTTTTCCTGTGTGAATATTGACGAAAAATATTCATTGAGTACCTCTCCTATCTCTTCAGACTCCACGCACAACTTCCCACGACTGTCCTTGACAGGCCCTAATCTTACTGCAGTCATTCTTTTTTGTCTGACATACCTACAGAAAGCTTTAGGGTTTTCCTTGATCCTACCTGCCAAAGACTTCTCATGTCCCCTCGTGACTCTCCTTAGCTCTCTCTTTAGGTCCTTCCAGGCTAACTTGTAACTCTAAATTGCCCTAACTGAGCCTTCACATCTCATCTTTACATAAGCCTCCTTCTTCCTCTTGACAAGAGATTCGACTTCTTAAGTAAACCACAGTTTCCTCGCTCAACCACTTCCTCCCTGCCTGACAGGTACGTACTTATCAAGGACACGCAGTAGCTGTTCCTTGAATAAGCTCCACATTTCAATTGTACCTTTTCTCAGGGGGTGGTAGATGGGATATAACTCAATGTGCTTGATTATCCGAATGAGTTGGGTGGGCACTATTTCGTTCGGATAATTAATTATTTGGTTAATTGATTTCTTCTGGGGCTCTGAGTTTTCTGTGAAGTCTGCTCCCCATTCAGGAGACTAGGCAGCAGAACACTACATGTGAGCCCTGCCCGCCCCCTAACCGTGACCCCGCCCCCACCCCCGCTTCCTAAACCCTGTCTGCCCCACACTACCCCAACAAAACCCTGTCCACCCCCGCCCCAACCCCATCTGGTCCCAACCACGCCACCCCGTCCATCCCCACCCCACTGTCCACCACACCCCGCTTCCCCCCACAGCCCCCACCCACCACCCCGGGGCAGCCAGACTGTACACCAACAGTAAGACTGCTAATGTCTTTGTGGGGTAAGTCTCCAAATCACCTGCGCGCAGACACACACACACACATTTTACTGCAATATTTTGACAGGTTCCACCTTTGCCCTGTACAAGACAATGTTGGAGAGATTATCTGGGGAAGGGGGTTTAGGGTACACCCCTGTGTAAAACTCCAGAGAAAGTGTGTGGGAAGAGAGAGAGAGAGAGAGAAGGCGGGAGGTCAGCCATTTGGAGACGGTGCCTGTCTGTCCAGGACTGTTCTCGGCAGCAATGAGTTGAGTTTGTTTTTAATCACTGTATCTGTAAACCAAAGACACAATCAGGGGTGAAACAGCTCTTTGACATAATGTTTCTATCGGGAATTTGGGAATCCTGTGCCTCCGTAAGGAGATCTGCCAAAGGCCAGGCCAGTCTGGAGCAACCATGCATCCATGATGATGTGTCAGGTCACTTGAGGCAAGTGAGCTGCTGTTATCCCATTGCCACCATGCACAGAAATTAAGGGAAAGGGATTTCAAGGGGTGGATAGGCATGTTTATACTGTTTGCATGCTGACCTGGGGAAGTGAGATTCACGGGTTGAGCACCTCAGAAGGGTAGATGATGTTGGGGGTCTCTAACAGGTTTACAATGAGGCTGAAAGACAGTGGCAGAGACCACTGGCTGTCATTTCAGTTGTGAAGCACGTGGAAAGCGTGCAGTGTTGAGAACAGCAGTGCCCACACACTATCACAATGGGCAGGTTAGTTGAGCTGACATGAGGGTGGCAACTAAAACCATTCACAGGGAATCTATAATGGCCATGAACATGTATTGTCAATGTGGGAATACAAGGTCCACCCCCCCATCATTGCTGCTGGGAAGCTCTCTGAGCATAGCCAGCTAAACAGTGGGTGGTGTTGAAGGGGGGGAATGCCTATGGTATCTGAGAGCCAATGCTGTGTTCATGCATTGTTACCTCTGCTCCCACATCTATTTGATGCTCATCGTAGACACCACCATTCTGCCAAGTAGTGATACCCCAGACAGCAACAAAACATCTAGGACCTGTATATAAGATTGGAAAACCAGGTGCATGGCAAAAAAAAAAACAAGGTTTTATGAAGGAAACAGAATGCAAACGAGCTGCACAGCATTGTTAGCTGTGGCCCCCATCTGCCCTCAATATAATTTCCTTCTTTCTCTCCCTCCTGCTGTGATGCACTGAACCATCCTGTTCCAAAGGTAGGGTGGAAAGAGCCTCCTCTGTAGTTGAGCCTTTTGGCCCTGAAGGTTTGGGTTGGTGATCTCCGGATTTGGAGAGTCACCTTGCCAGAGGCAAGTTGACCTTCTTGGTCTGAACTTCCAAGGATCAGAGGGGCAGGTAAGGTGGAGGGCCTGGATACCTCTGTCTCCAGGGTGGAAACTGCAAAGGGGCCTGTCTGTGCCACCTCCTGCAGCTAGATGCTTCCTGGCACTGACCTGCCTCATGTGAAGGAAGGGCTGGTACAACAGGACTGAGATCAAGGTTTTTGGCCCCATACTTGCGTTTGTTTCCAAGAACCAATGTCTGGGTCATAGAGCATAGGTGTTTGCAACTCTCCAGCATCCCCTGAGGGTGCTAGGCCTGTCTCTCAATGGCAGCCCCAAGTTGTCCATCGTGACAGACACATGGTTGCCACTTGGTCTAATGATGACTCCTCCCACCTCCCCCTCGGCCTCGTGGTGACTCCTCCCACCTCCCCCTCGGCCTCGTGGTGACTCCTCCCACCTCCCCCTCGGCCTCGTGGTGACTCCTCCCACCTCCCCCTCGGCCTCGTGGTGACTCCTCCCACCTCTCCCTCGGCCTCGTGGTGACTCCTCCCACCTCTCCCTCGGCCTCGTGGTGACTCCTCCCCCTACCCCTCGGCCTTGTGATGACTCCTCCCACCTACCCCTCGGCCTCGTGGTGACTCCAGCTGTTCTTTCTTCACAGGTTGGGCTTGTGTTGCAGTAAATTTGCCATCACTGGAGCTGGGAAAAGCCACCGATTAGCCATATCGGGGAAGGTCTGCTGATCCCTGGTCTGACAGCGCTGAGTATGAAAGATCACGGAATGGGAGGGAATGGAGCTCGTGGATTTCAGAGCGAGAGTTTACAGATTATACCATCCCATAGACATTTACTATTCTGCCCAACTCTGTCAAATCAAGATTATATGCATTATACATGATTTTAATAAATGGATTAGAACCTGTCTAATTGGAAAAGGCACTCTCACAAGTATGCAAAGATTGAAGGCTTCTTTTATATCTCTCTGTGGGATATATTTGACTATGGGTTCTCTCATCCAAAAGCATTGCATCAACTACAATATGTCTCATTCATTAAAACTCTAAGAATCCAATTGCTTTACATTTTAACCTGAGTAGAGTTCTTTTCAGTGGATGATATCCTAATTGTGGAGCCTTTGGGCAGTCTCTTTCGTGAACAGACTTTAAACACTCTCGAGCAGTATTTCTAATTCACAGCGTTGTCTTTGCTGGGTGTTTCTAGGTTTTAGAATTGCAGGAATTTTCTCTGTGCTTTGGAGAGTTTCTAAAGAGGATGCTGCACACTGCAACTTTAGTTTCCAAGCCGTCCAGCCTACACATATTATTTGGGTATTGAGAGTTAAATCTGAGAAGAGTAATGCGCAGGAGTGAGGGTAGCACTTTGTGTTAGCATTCAAATTTTCTACCAGTAATTGCAAATACATAACAGTTAATGTAAATCAATGTTAACAGTGGGAACAAGGCTTAACGCAATATCCAACAGGCAACAATGCAATGAACGGGTGTGTATGTGTATGTCTCTGTCTGTCCATCTCCATGGTGCTCTTGCTTTCTCTTCAGTTAGTGTAATCCTTACCTTTCATGGTCCGTCTAATGTGGATGGCAACTACTCTCCCGCTGTTCTCTCACTCTCATACATGCTGTCTTTCTTTACTGAACTTCCGTTCATTCTTTTCCTCCTGTGATAACTATAAATCTCATGGATTAATGAGAATTAAATGTCATTGCATTGTGGTGAAATCTCTAAAGTGACTGATTTGAATGTTGTATTCATAAAACAAATTTGCATTTAAAATGTGCTCTGTGCAATCTGAAGATTATCTGTGCCACCCCTTATTGTATGGGCAGGAATCTTTCTAAGTCTAAATCTGGTTGAGAGTTGGTAAAGTTTGGCGATGGTTAGTAGAACCTGGACAGTGAACCATATTGAGACCTGCATTTTCCACATGGGATTGGGATCAGTTGCATGGCTTCCCTGTTTACATTGGATCTAAGCTGCTAAGATCCTGCTAACCATCTGAAATGACTTTAATTTTCAGCAGTTTTTTTTTCAATGTAAACCATCTTCAATTTTGTTTGCTGTAATTTATGACTGTGAGTATAACGTTCTATGATGCTCAGGGACTGTGTTTTACATTGTTCCGGAACCTGCCCTATTATTGAACATGTACCTGCTGTAAAAGAGGAAAGCTCGACATAATTCACTAAAGCCAGCAGTGTGCCTTTGTTCTGTTTCTAGCTGTACTATGAACACCATGTCTACAAAATTGTATCTTATCTCTTTCAGCCCTCCCAAAGTGAAATGTAGATATCAAGGACAAAAGGCTAATTACATGTAGCACCTATCCTGTAGTGATTGGATATTTGCTTAGCATTCCAACTGTAACTTAAGTGGAGTAGCAATGACACTCTAATTAGTAATGTGGAAACTGGGACCAAAGAAGATGAATTTCCATTAACGGAAGAGAAAAATAGGGTGGTATGGTGGCTCAGTGGTTAGCACTGTCTGTGTGGAATTTGCACATTGTCACTGTGTCTGCATGGATTTCCTCCCACAATCCAAAGATGTGCAGGTTAGGTGAATTGGCCATGCTAAATTGCATATTCAGGGATGTGTCGGCTAGTTGCATTAGTCGGGGAAATGTAGAGTAATAGGGTAGGAGAATGGGTCTGGGTGGGATACTCTTCAGAGGGTCCATGTGGACTTGTTGGGCCTGTTTCCGAATGGCCTGTTTCCACACTAGTTATTCTATGAAAATACTGTAAATTCTGGAATGAAAACTAACAATGTTGAAAATGCCTTATAGGTTTGACAGTATCTTTAAAGTGAGAAACAGAGTTAGTGGTTCGCATTTAGCATTTTCTGGTTTTATTGCATGAACTCAGTTTTTAATCATTCTAGAGGACTTGTTAACTATTTATGGAATGAGGGAATCATTAGTTGAGGTCTGCTTTTATTGCACAGAGGACCATTAAAAGACGTTGCTGTTGATCTGCAGTTCCGTGTGGAACAGACTGGGTCAGATTGGCAGATTTCCTTCCCTGAAGGACATTAGTGAACCAGATGAGCTTTAGTAACATTCCTTATAGTTGCCTTTGGGCCAGCTTTTAATTTCAGAGTTTTTTGAATGTAAATTTCATCGTCTGCCGTCGTGGATTCAAACCCATGGCCCCACAAAATTGGATCCGGTGACATCACCTCCCCTACTGGCATTAGAAAAAATGTTGAAAGCCCATTCAGTTCATTAATGTCCTTTCGGAAAGCTCATTAGTCTTGACGTGGTCTGCTTTGTGTGTGACTCCAGTCCTGTACTGATACCCTTGACATTTCAATGGCCAGCAGTCAACTCATGAAGGTGCTCACCATGTGTTTTTAAAACCCCTGTAGATGAGAGTAAATGTAAACCTTACCTCTATCGCTCACATTAAATAACAAAGTGAAAAAGAGTAGGAATTGGGAATGATCCCTTTTTCATTCATTGTTAGATACCACATTCTGTTATGACCTAAATGCAGCATAGTATGTCCCAACCCATCTCACTTTGTGTTCTTAACCAATTCTGACCTGGTCTTGTTCAGCCCTCGCTTCTTAACCAAATCAGGGAGTTTATTACGTATCATACAGAAGCACAAAGTTAACATTTCACAATAGCGACAGAAATCGAGTGAGACTCTGCTGTGGTTCCATACTTATGAACCCTACGATCTGTTTCCTGTGTTCTGTTGACCCACTGTCATTTTCTGGAAGTACCTAATTTGTTCTGAGGTCTCTTTTGTCATAGAGTCCTATAGCATGGAAACAGGCAATCTTTCTGACTTAAACATAGTGGGATTTGATTTGATTTATTATTGTCACATTCAGAGTCATCGAGATGGAAACAGACCCTTCGGCCCAACTCATCCATGCCAACCAGATATTATAAATTAATCTAGACCCATTTGTCAGTATTCCTATAAACGCTTCCTATTTGTATACCCATCCAGATGCCTTCTAAATGTTATAATTGTACCAGCCTCCACCAGTTCTTCTGGCAGCTCATTCCATACACTCATTGACGCTCAAATGGAGTTAGTTAGATTCACACAAGACCCATCCCCACCCCTTTTCCATCTCCCTATAAGTAACCCTACATTTTCCCATGGCTATGGGCAATTTGGTATGGCCAATCCTAACCTCCACATCATTGGACTGGGGGAGGAAACTTGAGCAAATCCACATAGACCCCGGCAGAAATGTGCAAACCACACAGACAAGTCACCCAAGGGTGGAACTGAACCCAGATCCGTGGCGCTGTGAAGCCACAGTGCTAACCGCTGAGAGACTGTGCCAGCCTCACCAGTTAACAACAACATGGCTGATCTGTTTTAGTCTCAATTCCATATTCCAGTTTGTAGCCCCCATCAAACATTTCAATCTTGGATCATTTTAAATGACCCAGTCTCCATTACTTTCTAAGAAAGTATTGCACAGATTAGTAACCCCAAAAGAAAAAGTTCTCCTTATTCTTAAAAAGAGACATTTTTTTTTGTATATAAAGCTATTCTCTAGTTCTAGATTCATCCACAAGAAAAATGTTCTAAGCACTCAACCCTTTAAAGGCCACTTTAATACAAAGAGCTCCACCCAGTTGTCTTAAACTCTAATAGGCCTTAACTTTCTTCATAAGGTAACCCTCTCATCCTGGAGTTCTGAAAAGGGTCACTGGAACCCAAATGTTAAATTTGTTTTCTCTCCACAGATGCTGCCAAACCTGATGAGTTTATCCAGCATTTTTCTTTTTTGTTGCCTCTCCCAGGAATCAGTGAAATGAACCTTCTCTGATCTGCTTCTAATCCAGTTTTTTTTTAAGATGACCACATGTGATCTCACTCGAGACCCAATATAGTTGTGGAACCCTCTTACTTTTGTATTCAACTACTCTTGTAATAAATGCCAACATTCCATTCATTGTCCTAAACACTTGCTGCACCTGCATACCAACCTTTTGTAACTCATGTAGCAGGACCTTCAGATCCCTATGTAGTCTATAGTCATGTTTAGTCAAGTAATGTACTTTGTTTCTGACGTGTCAACATGGATAAGTTAATATTTTCCCATATATTGGAAACTTTAGCTCACTCACAACCCCTAACTTCATAGAATGCCATGTCCTCTTGACAATTTACATTTCTGCCCATTTTTGTGTCATCAGCAAACTTACTGCTATGTGTTCAGTCCTTCAACATTTTTGAGTGGAATTTGTCAAGGAAGATCAGCTCATCAGATACTTCTCCAATGTAGCTTGGTCAACTGTACCCTTAAATGTACAAAGGTAGGCTTCTTGAGCCATTTGACCTCTTGAGCCCACTCCTTCATTCAGTGTGATCATGACTGGTCTATTTGTGCTTTGAATTCTACATTCTCATCTGTTCTGGATAACATTAAATTTCCTTGGCTAACAAATATCTCTACCTCCACCTTAAAAATGATCAGATCCACTGTCTTCTGAGGCAATGAGTTCCAAAGTAACTCAATCTTCAGAGAGAAACAGAGAATCCTTTTGTCTCTAAAAGGACAATCCCTAGTTTTCCACTTTTTAAAAAAAAAAATTGTTCATGACCTTATGCACCTCAATTAAATGACTTCACTCTTATGAATGTCATGAAAACAAGTCCAGTTTGTCCAATGTTTCCTGGTAAGTCAACCCATTGTACTAGATAACAATCCAGTAATAAAACTCTTCTAAAACACTCCAATGCATTTTCATCCTGACTCAGTTGAGAACAAAACCATATGCAGTATTCCAGATATGATCTCCGTAATGCCCCGTATAACTGAAGCATAATATTCTTATTTTTATGTTCAATTTGTCTTGTAATAAAGCAAAACATTTCATTAGCATTCTCAATTGCTTGTTTTATTCACATGGTAATCCTTTGTGATTTACACACTAGAATACCCACATATCACTGGACCTCAGAATTCCATAGTCATTCTTCATTTAAGTAATACTTAACATTGGCAGCAAGACCTTTAAAAAAGAATCAGTTTCATAAATTTCCCAATCATTCACCATCTGCCAGAATTTTACCCACACACTCAATCAACCTGTCAGTCCCCAACCTCGTTGTCTTTCGAGCATACTTTCCTTCCTATCTTTGTGTAATATGCAAGTTGACTACCACGCTTTTGCTTCATTGATATAAATTGTTAAAAGCGCTCTGTGGGACTCCACTTGTCACATCCTAATCTGCAGTGCATGTTATTACTTCAAAGAATTCCAACAAATTGGTTAAACATGATTTCCCTTTGATGAAACTGTGCTGTCTCTTCTAGAGTATTTCCAACAGAGAAATACACCTCCTTAATAATTGAATCTAACACTTTCCCCATGACACCATAAAGCTAACCCCCATAGTTTTCTGCCTGCCTTCTCTAATAAAGGGGTTATGTTTGATACTTAGTTAAATGCAAAATTTCCAGAATCTAGTATATTTTGGAAAATTAACATCTACTACCTTATTAGTCACATCTTTTTCAAAACACTGTGTTGAAGTTTTTTTTATAGATTAGATTCCCTACAGTGCGGAAACAGGCCTTCGGCCCAACCAGTCCACACCGACCCCCTGAAGAGTAACCCACCCAGACCCATTTCCCTCTGACTAATGCACCTAACACTATGGGCAATTTAGCATAGCCAATTCACCTGACCCGCACATCTTTGGAATGTGGGAGGAAACCAGAATACCTGGAGGAAAAAATACACGGACATGGAGAAGATGTGCAAACTCCACACAGACAGTCGCCCAAGGCTGAAATCGAGCCTGTGAGGCAGCAGTGCTAACCACTGAGCTGGAAATGTGTTGCTGGAAAAGCGCAGTAGGTCAGGCAGCATCCAAGGAACAGGAGAATCGACGTTTCGGGCATCAGCCCTTCCTCATTCCCGAAGAAGGGTTTATGCCCGAAACGTCGATTCTCCTGTTCCTTGGATGCTGCCTGACCTGCTGCGCTTTTCCAGCAACACATTTTCAGCTGTGATCTCCAGCATTTGCAGTCCTCACTTTCTCCTCGAAGATTTTAACCACTGAGCCACCATGCTGTCCTTGTATGCATTTTCAGACATCCAGCACCACCTCCTCTAATATGGTTTCCTTCTTTATCCCCAGATCTATAAGAATAGTTTAACTCAACATAGTTTGTGCTGTGGTCAACAATCATACGTGTAGAGTTCAAAAGTAAAGAGACAACCCACAGCCTGAAAGAGATCTGGTGTTCATTAGCATAGGATTTAAGGAGATCACAGAGGCTATCACCTGTTCAGAGAGTGGTTAATAAAGCATACAGTAACCTAGACTTTATTAAAAGAAGTATAAAGTACAAGAACAAGAAAGTTATGTTGAATATGTATAAGACAACTTGTACAGCCTCAACTGGTATATCAGGCTTTATGAACAATGTGAAAGCATTGGAGAGAGTGCAGAAAAGATTCATGAGAATGATTGAGAAGAGTAAGAAATCTCAGTTAGGAAGATAGAAAAATCAGGATTCTCCTTTGAAGAGGAAATGGCTGCAGGCAGATCTGATAGAGCTGCTGTAGGTAAAGAAAAACTTGCAACTCATGGAAGCTTGGGAATTAATGGCACGGATTTAAGGTAATTGCCAAAAGAAACAGTAGCAGCAAGAGGAAAATCACATGGTGACTGTTTAGGATTTGGAATGCAGTGTCGTGGATTGGGCTGGAGACAGGTTCAATAGAGACATTCAAAAAGGAATAGGACTATTATCCCTAAAAGAAGATTACAAATGTCAGAGGCTGAATGCTGACTTCGGTGCTGTAACAGTTCCGTGATTTTTGTCTAGTAACCTTTGAGGCATTTTCTCAAATGTCTTTCAGATATCAAGTGTATCGTATCTATTGGTTTGCTTTTGTCTAACTTGTTTATTATCTCCTCATAGAGGGTCTGATTAATTATTCAAACATAATTCTCTCTTCATTAAATCATGTTGACTCTTCCTGTTAGAGTTATAGATGTCTACAGAACAGGAAAAAGAGTCTTCAACAATAGAGTCTGAGCCAGTCAAAAAGAGCCCACTTACCTATTCTGATCCCATTTCCCAGCAGTCTTGTATGCCTTGACATGATAAGTATACATCTAAATACTCCTTAAGTGTGATGAGGGTTTCTGTCCCATCCTGACAGGCAGCGAGTTTCAGATTCCAATCACCCACTGGTTTTAAAACAAAATTCCTCCCATCTCCTTGAAACCTCCTGCCTCTTACGTCAAAACTATGCCCCTGATCAATGACCCCCTACATTAAGGGAGGTGTTTCTTCCTCTCTATCCAATCTCTGCCCCCCCCCACCCCCATTATTTTATACATCTACATCATGTCCCCTCTCAATCGCCTCTGCTGTAGGAAAAACAATCACAGTCTGTCCAATCTCTCTTCACAACTAAAACTCTCCAGTCCAGCTAGCATCCTGGTAAAAATAGTCTCTGCACCCTCTCCAAGTGCTGTCGCATCCCTCTTATAATGTGAATTTCAGAACTAGCTGTGTGCTAACCAACGTTTTTCTACAGTTGCAGCATAACCTCCCTGCTCTTAAACTCCGTACCTCAGATAATGAAGGCAAATATCCCATGTACCTTCTTAATCACTTTGCCTTCCTGTCCGGCTGGCTTAAGTATGAACACCAAGATCCCTCTGATCCTCGGTGTTTCCCTGAGTCTTACTGTTCATCATGTATTCTCTTGCCTTGTTTGTCCTGCCCTAGTGCATCACTTATCTGGATTGAATTCCATTTGCTGCTGATTGACCTATCTCACCAACTTATCAATGTTATCCTGTAAACTAAGCCTGCTCCCCTCACTATTTAACACCTTACCTATGCTTAATCGTACTGATTAACCTTCCTTCATTAAAGTTTAGTTTGTTGAAATATGTCATAGGCATCAAGGGTCTCAACACTGATCCCTGTAGGAGCCTACCATATGCAGAATTCCAGTCACAAAAGCACACAATTCTGGATCCAATGGGCTCTTGCTTTCACTATCAGTTTCCATCCATAACTTATCAAAAGCCTTCCTGAAGTCTGAGTAGAGTACATTGAATGCATTGCCCTCACCTACAAACCTGGTCACAATGTTGGGCCACAATATTTCAAATGCCCTGCTATGACCTCCTTCATGATATATTCTGGTATTTTCCTGAGATGGGTTTTCGACTAACTGACTTGTAGTTTCCTCCTTATAGCTTTCTGTCTACCTACTTTCTTGAGTAAAGGTGTTACATTCATGATTTCTGCTGTGATCTCTCCAGAATTGAAGCGATTTTGGAAGGTCACTAGCTTGCATCCTTTTTTCTCCATCAGGGAGCTCTTTTCCATGCATATCTACCTTCATGATAGGGCTTGTTATCCCCTGTTGGGCACCTGCATGTGCAGCCCAAATTCACTCCAGCTTCCTAATTTTTGGAGTTCTGAGGAAGGGTTACTTGACCTGAAATGTTAACTCCAAATTCTTGCCACAGGTGCTGCCTGATGCTGTCTTCTAGTTGGTTCACAGTCACTAAGAATTCGGAATCTTTATTATTCTTGTTAAGTGACACCCTCTATCTTGTCTTCTAAGCCCTTATGATCTACAAGCTTTTAACGTCCATCTCCTATTAATAGGATTTCTTTGAATGTTTTGTGATCTCTTTCTTAGGGCATGTTCACTCCCAGTCTCATTCTTTGAGTTTACAATGTAGTTTCTTTGTACTTCATGGCCTTAACCATTTGCTCCTCATGTTATATTTCCACTAGTTAGGAGGTCAATACTTAGGGGGTCACAATTTCAAGTCTGTCAGCAAGAGAGCTCGAAGTTGGATGAGGAGAAACTTCTTTCCTCAGAGAGTCGTGAGGATTTGGAATGCGCTGCCTGGGAGAGTGGTGGAGGCAGATTCCAGAGCAGGTTCGCAAACAGAGTTGGATACGTATTTGAAATTCATACATTTAAAGGGGTGCAGCGATGGGGCTGGAGAATGAGACTAGCTGGGTAGCTTCTTTTAAGAGCTGGTACAGACATGATAGGTTGAATGGCCTCCTTCTGTACTGTACAATTGTGAATCTATTATCCTGTAAATTCATTCAGCTTTTACAGTGTCCTTCCCTACTCTATTTCCTGGCATTTCCCCATTGACTAGTCCCTTCTGATAACTATTTGATTTTCATACTTCTGGTGGTTATCCTTTGGTGCTCATCTGCAGTAATCCAGAATCTGGTTTCCAGCATCTGCAGTCATTGTTTTTACCTCGTTGATTTTAACCCTACTGCGAATCCTCTTGCAAGGATGCCTGCCTTGAAGAAGTTTTCCTCCTCTCTCTACAAGAATCTCAGGGAGTCCCTCTCCCACTGCAACTCCCAGGTCATTTCCTCTGCCCTGAAGCTCTTCAACCATGTCCTGAAACAAACTCGCTACCACAGCCACATTTGCTTCCTCAGTGCCTGCCTCCATAACCAACTCATCCCACCTGGACTCCAGACCACCTTAAAACCAGCAGAGTTCGGACCCGAACAGGACAAACAGTACAGACTACAGATTCAAAAACACCAGCAACAGTTCTCCTTCAAGATCCTCCGCTCCACGCTTGCAGCAATGCGCCGGCACCTAACCTCTCTCCAGTCAGCCCTACCTCAGCTGAGGGCCACACTCTCTCAGAATTGCAAAGGACCCACTCTGTACTACATCCTCAGGAGAATTCATACTCTCAGCAAACAGTATTTCAACTCCATCTCAAACATCAAAAACTGTAAGTACAACCAACTTTTATCCACCCACCTCCATAACCAGCGCTCCTCAAACATTCCAGAAGATTCCCCTGGCCTCGGAACCTATTCCACCATTAGCCATGCGGCTGATGCAGCTGCCACCCCCACGCTGATTGATGATGTCACTTCCGCCCCCATCATGGCCACTCCTACAACCACTTCCACCCCTCACAATTCCTCATGCATCACCCCTGACATCACTTCTGGCCCTCACATCATCGCTGATGCCACATGCTCAGTGACTCCCGCCACCCCGACTGCCGTGGTCACTATCACTTCCGCCCCCACCAGCACCACTCACCTGCATTCTGCTGACACGGCCCCCACAGACCCCACTGTCACTATCCCCACCCCCCAGAACCCCAAAGGGAACACTACCCCAGCTCATGACTCCACCCCCATTCCCCCCACCATCACACCCACTCCAGGTACAGGTTCCGCCCCCACTCCCAGCTCCACACCCACACCAGATCCCAGCTCCCGGCCCTGCCGAGTTTTCACCATCCCCCCAGACCTCCCCCTCACTGAGGACGAACGATCAGTCCTCAGCAAAGGACTCACCTTCATCCCCCTCCGTCCACGCATCAATGAATTTAATACACGCCGTGACATCGAACAATTCTTCCGTCGCCTCCGCCTCCGAGCTTACTTTCACAATCAGGACTCCCGCCCACCTTCCGAGGACCCCTTCGCCCACCTCCAACACACTGCATCCACCTGGACACCCCGTGCTGGCCTATTACCTGCCCTTAACCTCTTCATTTCCAACTGCCACCGGGACATTAACCCCCTCAACCTGTCTACCCCCCTCCCCCACTCCAACCTCTCACCCTCACAACATGCAGCCCTCCAATCCCTCTGCTCCAATCCCAACCTCACCATCAAGCCAGCGGATAAAGGGGGCGCAGTGGTAGTCTGGCGCACTGACCTCTACACCGCTGAAGCCAAACGTCAACTCGAGGACAGCTCTTCCTACTGCCCCCTCGACCATGACCCCACCCCCCATCACCAAACCATCATCTCCCAGACCATACAGAACCTCATCACCTCAGGAGATCTCCCACCCACAGCTTCCAACCTCATAGTCCGGGAATCCCGCACTGCCCGGTTCTACCTCCTTCCCAAGATCCACAAGCCTGACCACCCTGGCCGACCCATTGTCTCAGCATGCTCCTGCCCCACTGAACTCATCTCTACCTACCTCGACACTGTCCTATCCCCCCTAGTCCAGGAACTCCCCACATACGTTCGAGACACTACCCACGCCCTCCACCTCCTCCAAGACTTCTGTTTCCCTGGCCCCCAACGCCTCATCTTCACCATGGATATCCAATCCCTCTACACTTCCATCCACCATGACCAAGGCCTCCAAGCCCTCCGTTTTTTCCTCTCCAGACGTCCCCAACAGTACCCTTCCACCGACACTCTCATTCGTTTGGCCGAACTGGTCCTCACCCTTAACAATTTCTCCTTTGAATCCTCCCACTTCCTCCAGACCAAAGGGGTAGCCATGGGCACACGTATGGGCCCCAGCTATGCCTCTCTTTGTTGGCTACGTAGAGCAGTTGATCTTCCGTAATTACACCGGCACCACTCCCCACCTCTTCCTCTGCTGCATTGATGACTGCATTGGCGCCACCTCGTGCTCCCGCGAGGAGGTTGAGCAATTCATCAACTTCACCAACACATTCCACCCTGACCTTAAATTTACCTGGACCATCTCTGACACCTCCCTCCCCTTCCTGGACCTCTCCATCTCCATTAATGACAACCGACTTGACACTGACATTTTTTACAAACCCACCGACTCCCACAGCTACCTGGATTACACCTCTTCCCACCCTACCTCTTGCAAAAATGCATCCCGTATTCCCAATTCCTCCGCCGTATCTGCTCCCAGGAGGACCAGTTCCACCACAGAACACACCAGATGGCCTCCTTCTTTAGAGACCGCAATTTCCCTTCCCACGTGGTTAAAGATGCCCTCCCACGCATCTCGTCCACATCCCACACCTCTGCCCTCAGACCCCACCCCTCCAACTGTAACAAGGACAGAACGCCCCTGGTGCTCACCTTCCACCCTACCAACCTTCGCATAAACCAAATCATCCGCCGACATTTCCGCCACCTCCAAACAGATCCAAACATATACCAGGGATATATTTCCCTCCCCACCCCTTTCCGCCTTCCGCAAAGACCGTTCCCTCCGTGACTACCTGGTCAGGTCCACACCCCTCTATGATCCACCCTCCAATCCTGGCACTTTCCCCTGTCACCGCAGGAACTGTAAAACCTGCGCCCACACCTCCTCCCTCACCTCTATCCAAGGCCCTAAAGGAGCCTTCCACATCCATCAAAGTTTTACCTGCACATCCACTAATATAATTTATTGTATCCATTGCTCCTGATGCGGTCTCCTCTACATTGGGGAAACTGGGCGCCTCCTAGCAGAGTGCTTTAGGGAACATCTCTGGGACACCCACATCAATCAACCACACCGTCCCGTGGCCCAACATTTCAACTCCCCCTCCCACTTTGCCGAGGACATGGAGGTCCTGGGCCTCCTTCACCGCCGCTCCCTCACCACCAAACGCCTGGAGGAAGAACGCCTCATCTTCCACCTCGAAACACTTCAACCCCAGGGCATCAATGTGGACTTCAACAGTTTCCTCATTTCCCCTTCCCCCACCTCACCCTAGTTCTAAACTTCCAGCTCAGTAACTGTCTCCATGACTTGTCCGGACTTGTCCAACCTGCCTATCTTCTTTTCCACCTATCCACTCCACCCTCTCCTCCTTGACCTATCACCTTCATCCCCTCCCCCACTCACCCATTGTACTCTATGCTACTCTCTCCCCACCCCCACCTTCCTCTAGCTTATCTCTCCACGCTTCAGGCTCACTGCCTTTATTCCTGATGAAGGGCTTTTGCCCGAAACGTCGATTTCGAAGCTCCTTGGATACTGCCTGAACTGCTGTGCTCTTCCAGCACCACTAATCCAGACTCTGGTTTCCAGCATCTGCAGTCATTGTTTTTACCTTTGGTGCTCATGGCCTAATGTTGTCCATCAAACTGATCTCTACATCATCAGACAATCTATTAACTGCACCAGTCTGAGCTTCATAGCTCTGAAACGTTTGAGCGTGAGAGGTACCTTAACCCCTCGTTATTTTCCATAACTCCTTCGGGGTCTGAAAGTTTGTGATCCATACTGTTTGACATTGAGGTTCTCTTTAAAATTGAGTTCTTTTAGTACTCTACATTTAATATTTTTTGTGTAATGTGAGACCTCATTTAACTTTTACTGTTGTAATCAGCATAGTCAATGGCCCCAAAATAAGTGTTATCAATGGGGCACAATAGCAAAGAGCGAGAGACAATCCAGGAGCCATCATCTTCTTGGGAGAAGATAAGAGTTCCCTCCCGTCACCCAGAAGGAAGAATAAAGACTGTTACCACTGAAGCTGCACAGTTTCAAAGTCAAAGACTCCACCACTTCAAAACAACTGCCCCACTCCCCCATTCTACAGAACTGCTTTGGGATCCGTACTGCATTCTCACCTGAATTGATTTGATTTTTTGTCGTCACTGTACCTTGGTACAGTGAAAAATTTTATTTTGTGAGCAGTACGTACCAACCAAAGGCATACAGGGTTCTTAGTGAGACATCTGCCGCACTTGTGTATTTCCTTCCTTACTGATTCCAAAACGAAAATTTTCATGGGTACCACATGTACGTAATCTGCTGCTTCTTAAGAAACGTAATAAATTATCAGTAAATTCCTTTGAATGATTAGCTGTCTATATGAGGTGACTCATCATGAACCACATTCCGAACCTAAAATCAGGAGTTACAGAAGTCGAGGTTAACCTCAGTTTCAGGTGAGAAGTTGGGAAGCAGCAGTCCTAGATTGTAGTGAAATGTGTGTGGAATAATTCTTAAGTGAAACCAGAAAGTGACATTTGTTAAACAGCAGTTCATAAAGGCTAGATTGTGAAAACAGTCATAGCTGGAGCAAGAGATGTGTTCAGGAGTGGTGGAAGGCCAGGATGGGATTATGAGTCTATTTTTGTTTGAATCTCTAATGACTGTGTGGAGTTTGCACATTCTCCCCGTGTCTGTGTGGGTTTCCTCTGGGTGCTCCGGTTTCCTCCCACAGTCTAATGAGATTCAATAGTGTAAGAATTAGGTTTTTTAAGAAGTCTGCAATAAACCGGGCTACACCACCCCTGTTTGTGCTTTGCAGCTCAATAAAAAAGAGCAAGATTAGATTAGATTACCTACAGTGTGGAAACAGGCCCTTCGGCCCAACAAGTCCACACCGACGCGCAACCCACCCAGACCTATTCCCGTACATTTACTTCTTCACCTAACACTACGGGCAATTTAGCATGGCCAATTCACCTGACCTGCACATCTTTGGACTGTGGGAGGAAACCGGAGCACCCAGAGGAAACCCACACAGACACGGAGAGAATGTGCAAACTCCACACAGTCAGTCGCCTGAGGCGGGAATTGAACCCAGGTCTCTGGTGCTGTGAGGCAAGATATAGTGCAAAAGTGACAGCATTCACATTCAATTAAGACAGGCGATAGAAACATGCAGAGACATGCTATAAAAAGAAACAGATAGAGAAAATATTGGAACAATGCACTGAGTTATAAACAGAGAATGCATGATTGATGGGAGAATGAGAGGATTCAGGGTGCTGTGAGGGAATTAATTTAACATAAAACATTGTCTCCTTCGAAGCAGATTACATTCCTTGTTTGGCCAAAATTAAACAACTCCAGATGGAAATTAGCCAACAATGATCAATGATTGCTGCATTCTCTCCTTCAGAGCTGCTGGGAAAACAAGTGTAAGAGTGGGATGTGTGGTGCTTTCAGGTATTGGTGGGACAGATAGTTGAAAGCAGTCCCTGCCTCTGTTGTCTGTTGAAGCAATGCTTTACTTTGTGTGATCACAAGAACCAAATGTTAACTGAGCAAGGGGGAGGTGAAGAGGGACCCCCTCTCCACTGTAGTTAACAAGGGATCCACAACTGCACACAGACCTCTGGCACTAGCTGAGGTTCAGGTCTTGAGGGGAAATCTGGGTATTATGGCAGATAAGGGTTCTGATGTACTTCTGAGGGCAAAAATGGGAAATGTTTCGAATCTCATACTTCCACCATGTTTTAGTTACATCAAATAGTCACCCACTGAAAGTCCCAGAGTGTTTGCAAAAAGGTTTGTTGGCTGCTAGTGAAAGTCCCAGTCAGAGGAGAGAGAGGATCCACATAGGGTTGAATTTCCCAAGTCTCAAAAGCAACAGTGACCTGTCATGTTAACACAGCCTGTGAGGGAGGTCTGTAATG
Organism: Chiloscyllium punctatum; assembly: GCF_047496795.1. Classification (NCBI taxonomy): domain Eukaryota; kingdom Metazoa; phylum Chordata; class Chondrichthyes; order Orectolobiformes; family Hemiscylliidae; genus Chiloscyllium; species Chiloscyllium punctatum. Next base: position 46,857,629 of record NC_092780.1, on the reverse strand, counting down.
GTGTTTGCGGGAATTCAGGAAATGCTAAAGCAGCAGCTGGCTCGGGTCCTTCATCGAGAGGCCTAGGACACATGAGAACCCTGTGCAGAGGACGGAGATCCCCATGTTCACTGCTTCCACAGCAATCAGCTGGGATACTACACCAGAGATTGCCATAGTGTTATATTGTGTCACCATAGTCTCACCAGCCCATAGGGCTGTTCTCTCATACGAGAAAGATGACAGAAGGTGGTTTAGCCTGAGAGTCACTGTACCTCAGACGAGGGGAGAGGCTGGGAAGGAAATTCCTTCATAGTAACCTCAGCCGGTGATGGGTATCACTGTGCTTCACAAACCAACCGTCCAGCCAACTGAGCTAACCCAACCGCCAATTGCTGCCATAAACAGGATAAGGAAGAGCCTGACAAGGACAGCAAATTCTGCTTCCCATCTCCTCCCCTTTCCCATTCATATGAGTCCTGAGCCAGTCAAACAGCATGCCGAGAGATGAGAGGTAGCAATACAGGTTAGGAGGACTGCATGGAGGCTCAGCAGATTGAAACAATGCTCACTCAAAACCCTATTCCAACAATTCAGGTTTATTATGACTCCTCCAGGCTTCCCAGGGAGATCGAACATAGAACAGTACAACACAGGAACAGGCCCTTCAGCCCACAATGTTGTACCGAACGTGATGCCAAATTAAACTTCTGTCTGCCCATGGTCTATATCCGAAAATGTGTTGCTGGAAAAGCGCAGCAGGTCAGGCAGCATCCAAGGAACAGGAGAATCGACGTTTTGGGCACCAGCCCTTCTTCAGGAGGGCTCCTGAAGAAGGGCTCATGCCCGAAATGTCGATCCTCCTGCTCCTTGGATGCTGCCTGACCTGCTGCGCTTTTCCAGCAACACATTTTCAGCTCTGATCTCCAGCATCTGCTGTCCTCACTTTCTCCTCCATGGTCAATATCCCACCATTCCTTGGATATTAATGTGCTGATCTAAAAATCCCTTAAGTGCCCCATTGTATCTGCCTCCACCACCAGATGGTGCTATTGGTCCAATACATTTCCTTGTGGGAGATCAGTACTGTGGTTTGTGGAAGCCTTCAGTAATTAATGCTGGATGACTTCTCACAGCCATTATCCAGGAGCCCTGCCCAAGCTCCAAACCTTGACAGGGTTCAATGCAGAGGTCCCATGCCATCAAGTTGAATCTTGATGGAACCACCAACAAGAAAATGAAGTCGGATAACAATGTGCAAGTAGAAGGCATCTGTGACTGTGTTATAACCCTTACTGAAGTCTCAGTATTTTTTAAAAATCATTTTTAGTTTGGAGCTGGGAACTGGGGGCTGAGGGCTAAAGGTGAGCAGCAGCTTATTTTTTAGAAGAGAGAATGGACAAACTGGTGTTTGTTTTTGAGGTCTAGTCTGGGTGTTAATTGCAGGGTGATTCTTATTCAAAGTACTTTATAGACTTTCCAACTCTGGAGAGGCATTCTGCCCAAACGTGTGGGAGATGTTTAAAAGTTAGCAGGGGCTTCATAAGGAATTATGGTGCCCATCAGTCTAACAGAGAGAATGAAAAATAAGACAGAAAAAGAAGCCAAAGTTTGAACCACAAGAAATTACACAGAATTGTGAACACAGCTCAGCTTTCCATCCATTGACTCTCCCCATACTTCCCACTGCTGCAGGAAGGCAGCTAACATAATCAATGACCCCCCCCCCCCCTCCCACACACACACACACACACACACACACACACACCCCAGTTATACACTCTTCCACCCTCTTCTATTGGGCAGAAAGTAAAAACATTTGAAAACATGTAACAGTAGTGTCAAGAACAGCTTCTTCCCCACTGTTCATAGTATCCCTACAGTGTGGAAACAGGCCATTTGGCCCAACAAGTCCACACTGATTCTCTGAACAGTAACCCACCCAGACCCATTCCCCTACCTTATTACTCTGCATTTACCCCTGACTAATGCAACTAACCTACACACCTCTGAACATAATGGGAATTTAGCACGGCCAATCCACTCTAACCTGCATATCTTTGGATTATGGGGGCGGGGGGGGCGGAGCACCCGGAGGAAACCCATGCGGATATGGGGAGAATGTGCAAACAGACAGTCACTCAAGGATGGAATCAAACCCCCATGTCCCAGTGCTGTGAGGCAGCAGCGCTAACCACTGAGCCACCGTACCATGTTATCAGAGTTATGAATGGTTCTCTCATATACTAGACTTGATATTTCTCTGCACTTTCTCTGTAACTGTAACATATTCTACATTCTGTTGTATTCTATTACTCTGATGTACTTGTGTAAGGTATGGTTTGTCTGGATAGCATGCAAAACAATACTTTTCACTGTATCATAGGATTATACTATAGACACCCCAGTAGTCAGCGAAAAATTGAGAAACAATTTTGTAAGGAGATCTCAGTTATCTGTAAGAATAATAGGGTGGTTATGGTAGGGGACTTTAACATTCCACATATACACTGGGAATGCCATTATGTTAAGGACTTGGATGGAGAGGAATTTATTAAATGTGTACAAAAAAAATTTCTGATTCAGTATATGGATGTACCTACCAGAGAAGATGCAAAACATGCCCTACTCTTGGGAAATAAGGCAGGGCAGGTGACTGAGGTGTCAGTGGGGGAAGCACTTTGGGGCCAAAGACCATAATTCTATTATATTTAAAATAGTGATGGAAAAACGTAGACAGGTCCTAAAAGTTAAAGTTCTAAATTGGAGGAAGGCCAATTTTCACAGTATGAGGCGAGAACTTTCAAAAGTTGATTGGCGTAGATGTTTGCAGATAAAGGAATGGCTGGAAAATGGGAAGCGTTCAAAATTGAGATAAAGAAAGTGTGTTCCTATTGGAGTGAAGAGTCAGGTTGGTGAAGGGGAATGCTAGATGACAAGAGAAATTGAAGTTTTGGTTAAGAAAAAGAAGGAAACATATGTCAGGTATAGGACAGCAGGGATCGAGTGAATCCCTGGAAGAGTATAAAGACAGGAGGAGTATACTTAAGAGGGAAAGCAGGAGGGTAAAAAGGGGACATGTGATAGTTTCGGCAAATAGAGTTAAGGGATGAATTCTACAAATGCATTAAGGACAAAAGGGTAACTAGGGGGAGAATAGGACCCCTCAAAGATCAGCAAGGCAGCCTATGTGTGGAACCACAGGAGATGGGGGAAGATACTAAACGAGTATTTTGTATCAACGTTTACGGTGGAGAAGGACATGGAAGAAAGAGAACAATGGGAAATAAATAGTAACATCTTGAAAAATCTCCATATTACAAAGGAGGAGGTGCTGGATGTCTGAAAATGCATTCAAGGGTGGCACAGCACCAGGGACCCAGGTTCAATTCCATCCTCAGGCATCTGTCTGTGTGGAGTTTGCACATTCTTTCCGTATTTGCATGGGTTTCCTCTGGGTGCTCTGGTTTCCTCTCACAATCCAAAAGATGCACAGGCCAAGTGAATTGGCCATGCTAAATTTCCCAAAGTGTTAGGTGCATTAGTCAGGGGTCTGGGTGGGTTACTCTTTGGCAGATCGGTGTGGACTGGTTGGGCTGAAGGGCCTGTTTCCACACTGTAGGGAATCTAATCTAAAAAGAATCCTCAGGACCTTATCAGGTGTACCCTAGATCTCTGTGGGAAGCTAGGGATGTGATTGCTGGGCCTCTTGCTGAGATACTTGGATCATCAATAGTCACAGGTGAGGTGCCAGAAAACTGGAGGTTGGCAAACGTGGTGCCACTGTTTAAAAAGGGTAGTAAGGAAAAGCCTGGGAACTAGAGACCAGTGAGGCTGACATCAGTAATGGGCAAGTTGTTGGAGAGAATCCTGAGGGACAGGATTTACATATATTTGGAAAGGGATAGTCAATATGACTCTGTGTGTGGGGAAATCATGTGTGGTGCTGGAATAGCACAGCCAGTCAGGCAGCATCCGAGAGCAGGAGAGATGACATTTCGAGCATAAGCTCTTCATCAACTCTGATCTTCAGCATCTGCAATCTTCACTTTCTCCACGTGGGAAATCATGTCTCACAAACTTGATTGAGTTTTTTAAAGAAATAACAAAGACGATTGATGAGGGCAGAGCTGTAGATGTGATCTATATGGGCTTCAGTAAGGTGTTCGACAAGATTCCCCATGGGAGATTGATTAGCAAGGTTAGATCTCATGGAATACAGGGAGAACTAGCCATTTGTATACAGAAGTGGCTCAAAGGTAGAAGACAGAGGGTGGTGGTGGAGGGTTGTTTTTCAGACTGGAGGCCTGTGACCAGTGGAGTGCCACAAGGATCGGTGCTGGGTGCACTACTTTTCATCATTTATATAAATGCTCTGGATGTGAACAGAGCAGATGACACCAGAATTGGATGTGTAGCAGGCAACGACAAAGGTTAACTCAGATTACAACAGGATCTCGATCAGATGGGCCAATGGGCTGAGAAGTGGCAGACGGAGTTTAATCTAGATAAATGTAAGGTGCTGCATTTTGGAACGGCAAATCAGGGCAGGACCTATGCACTTAACAGTAAGATCCTGGGGAGTGTGGCTGAACAAAGAGACCTTGGAGTGCATGTTCATAGTTCCTTGAAAGTCGAGTTGCAGGTAGGTAAGATAGTGAAAAAGGCATTTGGTAAGCTTTCCTTTACTGGTCAGAGTATTGAGTACAGGAGTTGGGAGGTCATGTTGCGGCTGTACAGGACATTGGTTAGGCCACTGTTGGAATATTGCGTGCAATTCTGGTCTTCCTGCTATCGGAAAGATGTTGTGAAATTTGAAAGGGTTCAGAAAAGATTTACAAGGATGTTGCCAGGGTTGGAGGATCTGAGCTATAGGGAGAAGTTGAATAATACGACTCGTTGTGGTTAGCAGGTAAGTGCTACATTTTGCTTGTTTGTTTCTTTAGATCCAGTTTTCTTTTTAAAGTTTCTCTTTTAGAGGGATGGCACCGAAGGCAGTGCAATGTTCCTCTTGCAACATGTATGAGGTGAGGGAAGCCATTAGCGTCCCTCCTGATTACACTTGCAAGAAGTGCACCCATCTCCAGCTCCTCCAAGACCGTGTTAGGGAACTGGAGCTGGAGTTGGATGAACTGCGGATCATTCGGGAGGCAGAGGTGGTCATAGATCAGAGCTTTAGGGAAGTAGTTACTCCGAAAGGTATAGAGAGATGGGTGACAGTGAGGGGGAGTGGGAGGAAGCAGCCAGTGCAGGGACCCCCTGGGGTCGTTCCCCTCAATAACAAGTATACCGTTTTGGATACTTGTGGAGGGGAGATGACTTACCAGGGGTAAGCAACGAGGTTCAGGCCTCTGGCACGGAGCCTGTCCCCGTTGCTCAGAAGGGAAGGGTGGAGAAAGGTAGAGCGATAGTTATTGGTGACTCAATAGTGAGGGGCACAGATAGGCGGTTTTGCGGGGGCGACAGAGAACATAGAACATAGAACATAGAACAATACAGCACAGAACAGGCCCTTCGGCCCACGATGTTGTGCCGAACTTCTAACCTAGATTAAGCACCCATCCATGTACCTATCCAAATGCCGCTTAAAGGTCGCCAATGAATCTGACTCTACCACTCCCACGGGCAGCGCATTCCATGCCCCCACCACTCTCTGGGTAAAGAACCCACCCCTGACATCTCCCCTATACCTTCCACCCTTCACCTTAAATTTATGTCCCCTTGTAACACTCTGTTGTACCCGGGGAAAAAGTTTCTGACTGTCTACTCTATCTATTCCTCTGATCATCTTATAAACCTCTATCAAGTCACCCCTCATCCTTCGCCGTTCCAACGAGAAAAGGCCGAGAACTCTCAACCTATCCTCATACGACCTACTCTCCATTCCAGGCAACATCCTGGTAAATCTTCTCTGCACCCTCTCCAAAGCTTCCACATCTTTCCTAAGGTGAGGCGACCAGAACTGCACACAGTACTCCAACTGTGGCCTAACCAAAGTCCTGTACAGCTGCAACATCACTTCACGACTCTTGAATTCAATCCCTCTGCTAATGAACGATAATACACCATAGGCCTTCTTACAAACTCTATCCACCTGAGTGGCAACCTTCAAAGATCTATGTACATAGACCCCAAGATCCCTCCACTTGACTAAGAACCCTACCATTAACCCTGTATTCCGCATTCTTATTTGTTCTTCCAAAATGGACAACCTCACACTTGGCAGGGTTGAACTCCATCTGCCACTCCTCAGCCCAGCTCTGCATCATATCTAAGTCCCTCTGCAGCTGACAACAGCCCTCCTCACTGTCCACAACTCCACCTATCTTCATATCATCTGCAAATTTACTGACCCACCCTTCGACTCCCTCATCTAAGTCATTAATAAAAATTACAAACAGCAGAGGACCCAGAACTGAACCCTGCGGAACTCCACTTGTAACTGGGCTCCAGGCTGAATATTTACCATCTACCACCACTGTCTGCCTTCGACCGGTTAGCCAGTTTTCTATCCAATTGGCCAAATTTCCCTCTATCCCATGCCTCCTGACTTTCCGCATAAGCCTACCATGGGGAACCTTATCAAATGCCTTACTAAAATCCATGTACACTACATCCACTACTCTACCCTCATCCACATGCTTGGTCACCTCCTCGAAGAATTCAATAAGACTTGTAAGGCAAGACCTACCCTTCACAAATTCGTGCTGGCTGTCCCTAATCAAGCAGTGTCTTTCCAGATACTCGTAAATCCTATCCCTCAGTACCCTTTCCATTACTTTGCCTACCACAGAAGTAAGACTAACTGGCCTGTAATTCCCGGGGTTATCCCTATTCCCTTTTTTGAACAGGGGCACAACATTCGCTACTCTCCAGTCCCCTGGTACCACCCCCGTTGCCAGTGAAGACGAGAAGATCATTGCCAACGGTACTGCAATTTCCTCTCTTGCTTCCCACATAATCCTAGGATATATCCCGTCAGGCCCGGGGGACTTGTCTATCCTCAAGTTGTTCAAAATGTCCAACACATCTTCCTTCCTAACAGGTATCTCTTCTAGCTTAACAGTCCGTTTCACACTCTCCTCTTCAACAATACGGTCCCTCTCGTCCGTAAATACTGAAGAGAAGTACTTGTTCAAGACCTCTCCTATCTCTTCCGACTCAATACACAGTCTCCCACTACTGTCCTTGATCGGACCTACCCTCGTTCTCGTCATTCTCAGGTTTCTCACATATGCATAAAATGCCTTGGGGTTATCCTTGATCCTATCCGCCAAGGATTTTTCATGCCCTCTCTTAGCTCTCCTAATCCCTTTCTTCAGGTCCCTTCTGGCTATCCTGTATCCCTCCACTGCTCTGTCTGAACCCTGTTTCCTCAACCTTATGTAAGCCTCCTTCTTCCTCTTTACTAGACATTCAACCTCCCTCGTCAACCAAGGCTCCCTCACACGACCATTTCTTTCCTGCCTGATAGGTACATACATATCAAGGACACGTCGTATCTGCTCCTTGAAAAAGTTCCACATTTCCACCACATCCTTCCCTGACAGCCTATGCTCCCAATGTATGCTCCTCAAATCCTGTCTTACAGCATCGTAATTTCCCTTCCCCCAATTGTAAAATCTACCTTGTTGTGCGCACCTATCTCTCTCCATAACCAAGGTGAAAGTCACAGAATTGTGGTCACCATCACCAAAATGTTCACCCACTAACAAGCCCACCACTTGTCCCGGTTCATTACCGAGTACCAAATCCAATATGGCCTCCCCTCTGGTTGGACACTCTACATACTGCGTTAGAAAAGCTTCCTGGACACACTGCACAAACACCGTCCCATCCAATCTACTTGATCTAAAGAGCTTCCAATCAATATTTGGGAAGTTGAAGCCGCCCATGACTATGACCCTGTGACTTCTGCACCTTTCCAAAATCTGTTTCCCAATCTGTTTCTCCACATCTCTGCTGCTATTGGGGGGCCTATAATAAACACCCAACAAGGTGACTGCACCTTTCCTATTTCTGACTTCAGCCCATACTACCTCCAGAGGCAGATCCCCCTCAAACTTCCTTTCTGCAGCTGTTATACCATTTCTAATTAGCAATGCCACCCCCCCCCTCCTTTTTTACCACCCTCCCTAATCTTACTGAAACATCTGTAACCAGGAACCTCCAACAGCCATTCCTGTCCCTCATCTATCCATGTTTCCGTGATGGCCACAACATCGTAGTCCCAGGTACCGATCCACGCCTTAAGTTCACCCACCTTATTTCTGATACTCCTTGCGTTGAAGTATACGCACTTGAGCCCATCTCTGTGTCCGCAAGTAGTCCCTGTCAGTGCTACCTTCTCCACAGCCTCCCTACAGTCTTGGGCATCCTGACACACAGCTAGCTTACTTGCTGGACTACAAGTCCGGATCGCATCCCCCTGCCAAATTAGTTTAAACCCCCCCGAAGAGTGCTCGCAAACCTACCCCCCAGGATATTGGTGCCCTTCTGGTTCAGGTGCAACCCGTCCTGTTTATACAGGTCCCACCTTCCCCAGAATGCAGTCCAATTGTCCAAATATCTGAAGCCCTCCCTCCTACACCATCCTTGCAGCCACGTGTTCAACTGCACTCTCTCCCTATTCTTTGCCTCACTGTCACGTGGCACCGGCAACAACCCAGAGATGACGACTCTGTCTGTCCTAGCTTTTAGCTTCCAGCCTAACTCCCTGAGCTCTTGAATGACCTCCCCACCCCTCTTCCTACCTATGTCGTTGGTGCCAATGTGTACCACGACTTCTGGCTGCACACCCTCCCCCTTAAGGATTCTGAAGACACGGTCCGAGACGTCTCGGACCCTAGCACCCGGGAGGCCACAAACCATCCGAGAGTCTCGCCCATGTCCACAGAACCGCCTGTCCGTCCCTCTAACTAGAGAGTCCCCTATAACTAGCGCTCTCCTCCTCTCCCCCTTTCCCTTCTGAGTCTCAGAGCCACAGACCCCTTCACTGCAGCTTACACCTGCAAGGCTGTCCCCCCCAACAGTTTCCAAAGCTGTATACTTATTTTTTAGGGGAACAACCACAGGGGAACCCTGCACTGCCTGCTTCTTCCCCTTCCCACCTCTAACTGTTACCCAGCTACCTCTGTTCTCCGGCGTAACTATGTCCCTGTAGCTTCTATCAATCACCCTCTCAGCCTCTCGAATAATCCTCAGCTCATCCAGCTCCAGTTCCAGTTCCCTAACTCGTTCGGTGAGGATCAGGATCTGACTGCATTTCCTGCAGACGAAGTCGGCAGGAGTATCGGTGGTCACCCCTACCTCAAACATCCTGCAGGAGGAACATTCCACCGCCTGCGCTGCCATGACTGTACACTTTGTCTCCAAAACAAGAACACTGAGTCAATAACACTGAGTCGCTTACCTGTGGACTTTAAAGTTAGGTTAGAGGAGGCCCTACGAAAGTAGGACCTGGGGTCTAGAACACACCCACTCAAATACTAATCACTTACCTTCCCGCCCAGCTATGCGCTCCAACCTCACTTCCGCTGCCCGCTACAGGTAAGTAATTTTGAAACAAACTGTCTTACCTTAGCTGTAGTCTCCCGGGTTCGTTTTTCCTCGGCCGCTGCTCCCACTCAAATGACCGTTGGTGATTAAAGGGTGAGTATTTATACTCACAGTTCTCCTTCCCGGCTGCCCCTCTGTTTGCCGTCACTTCTCTGCTGCTCCCGCTCTTTTTGTGAAGAGAGAGAAAAAAAACACCGCTGCCCGCTACAGGTAAGACTCACGATTGGTATGTTGCCTCCCAAGTGCAAGGGTACGTGATGTCTCTGATCGTGTTTTCCGGGTCCTTAAGGGGGAGGGGGAGCAGCCCCAGATCGTGGTCCACGTTGGCACCAATGACATAGGTAGGAAGAGGGGTGAGGATGTTAGACAGGCTTTCAGGGAGCTAGGTGGAAGCTCAGAGCTAGAACGAACAGAGTTGTTGTCTCTGGTTTGTTACCCGTGCCACGTGATAGAGAGTCGAGGAATAGGGAGAGAGAACAGTTAAATGCGTGGCTACAGGGATGGTGCAGGAGGGAGGGATTTCGGTACTTGGATAACTGGGGTTCTTTCTGGGGAAGGTGGGACCTCTATAAACAGGATGGTCTACACCTGAACCTGAGGGGCACCAGGATCCTTGGGGGGAGGTTTGCTCGTGCTCTTTGGGAGGGTTTAAACTAACTCTGCAGGGGCATGGGAACCTGGACTGTAGCTTTAGGTACAGGACCTTGAGTGTAGGGAGGTTAGGAACATGGCATCGATCTCGAAGGAGGGTGCCTGTAAACAGGAAGGTGGCTTGAAGTGTGTATACTTCAATGCCAGAAGTATACGAAATAAGGTAGGTGAGCTTGCAGCATGGGTTGGTACCTGGGACTTCGATGTTGTGGCCATTACAGAGACGTGGGTAGAACAGGGACAGGAATGGCTATTGCAGGTTCCAGGGTTTAAATGTTTTAGTAGGGTCAGAGATGGGGGTAAAAGAGGGGGAGGTGTGGCATTGCTTGTCAAGGATAGTATTACAGCGGTGGAAAGGACGATGGATGAAGACTCGCCATCTGAGGTAGTTTGGGCTGAGGTTAGGAATAGGAAAGGTGAGGTCACCCTGTTAGGAGTTTTCTACAGGCCTCCTAATAGTCCAAGAGAAGTAGAAGAAAGGATTGTGAGGATGATTCAGGAGAAGAGTGAAAGTAATAGGGTGGTTGTTATGGGGGACTTTAACTTCCCAGATATTGACTGGGAAAGTTACAGCTCAAGTTCGTTAGATGGGTCGGTGTTTGTCCAATGTGTGCAGGAGGGTTTCCTGACACAATATGTAGACAGGCCAACAAGAGGTGAGGCCATACTGGATTTGGTTTTGGGTAACGAACCAGGCCAGGTGTTAGACTTGGAGGTAGGTGAGCACTTCGGGGACAGTGACCACAACTCAGTGACTTTTACTCTAGTGATGGAGAGGGATAAGTGTGCACTGCAGGGCAACAGTTATAGCTGGGGGCAGGGAAATTATGATGCGGTGAGGCACGACTTAGGATGCGTGGATTGGAAAAATAGGCTTCAAGGGAAGGACACAAATGATATGTGGAGCTTGTTCAATGAGCAGCTATTGGGCGTCCTTGATACGAATGTTCCAGTCAGGCAGGGAGTAAAGGGTCTTGTGAGGGAGCCGTAATTTAATAAGGAATTGGAATCCCTTGTGAAAGGGAAGAGGGCGGCCTTTGTAAAGATGAGGCGTGAAGGTTCAGTTGGGGCGATTGAGAGTTATAAGGTAGCCAGGAAGGATCTGAAGAGAGAGCTAAGAGCAGCGAGAATGGGACATGAAAAGTCTTTGGTTGATAAGATTAGGGAAAACCCAAAGGCTTTCTATAGGTATGTCAGGAATAAAAGGATGACTAGGTTAGGTATCGGTCCAGTCAAGGATAGTAGTGGGAAGTTGTGCGTGGAGGCAGAGGAGATTGGAGAGACACTAAATCAATACTTTTCATCAGTATTCACTCAGGAACAGGACGTTGTTGCTGATGTGAATATTGAGTCATAAGTGATTAGAATGGATGGCTTTGAGATATGTAGGGAAGAGGTCCGGGGAATACTGGAAAGGATGAAAATAGATAAGTCCCCTGGGCCTGATGGCATTTATCCTAGGATCCTCTGGGAAGCTGGGGAGGAGATAGCGGAGCCATTGGCCTTGATTTTTATGTCGTCGTTGTCTACAGGAATAGTGCCAGAGGACTAGAGGATAGTGAATGTGGTCCCCCTGTTCAAGAAGGGGAGTAGGGACAGCCCTAGTAACTATAGGCCAGTGAGTCTCACTTCTGTTGTGGGCAAAGTCTTAGAGAGAATTGTAAGGGATAGGATTTATGAACATCTGGATAGGAATAATGTGATCAAGGATAGTCAGCATGGTTTTGTGAAGGGCAGGTCATGCCTCACAAACCTTATTGAGTTCTTTGAGAAGGTGACTAAGGAAATGGACGAGGGTAAAGCAGTAGATGTGGTTTATATGGATTTTAGCAAGGCGTTCGATAAGGTACCCCATGGTAGGCTACTGCAAAAATTACAGAGGTATGGCATTGAGGGTGCATTAGAGGTTTGGATTAGGAATTGGCTGGCTGGAAGGAGACAGAGGGTAGTAGTTGATGGTATAGGCTCATCTTGGAGTGCAGTTACTAGCGGTGTTCCACAAGGATCTGTTTTGGGACCATCGCTGTTTGTCATTTTTATAAATGACCTGGAGGAGGGGCTTGAAGGCTGGTTGAGCAAGTTTGCGGATGATACGAAAGTCGGTGGAGTTGTGGACAGCGAAGAAGGATGTGGCAGGTTATAGCGGGATATAGATAAGCTGCAGAGCTGGGCAGTAAGGTGGCAAATAGAGTTCAATGTAGCTAAGTGTGAAGTCATTCACTTTGGTAGGAGTAACAAGAAGATGGATTACTGGGCTAATGGTAGGCTACTTGGTCGTGTGGAAGAGCAGAGGGATCTTGGTGTCCATGTACACAGATCTCTGAAAGTTGCCACCCAGGTAAATAGTGCTGTGAAGAAGGCATATGACATACTGGGCTTTATTGGTAGAGGAATTGAGTTCCAGAGTCCTGAGGTCATGTTGCAGTTGTATAAGACTCTGGTGCGGCCGCATCTGGAATATTGTGTGCAGTTTTGGTCGCCAAACTATAGGAAGGATGTGGAGGCACTGGAACGGGTGCAGAGGAGGTTTACCAGGATGTTGCCTGGTATGGTAGGAAGATCGTATGAGGAAAGGCTGAGGCACTTGGGGCTTTTCTCATTGGAGAAAAGAAGGTTTAGGGGAGATTTGATAGAGGTGTACAAGATGATTAGGGGTTTAGATAGGGTTGACAGTGAGAACCTTTTTCCGTGTATGGAATCAGCTGTTACTAGGGGACACAGCTTTAAATTAAGGGGTGGTAGGTATAGGACAGATGTTAGGGGTAGATTCTTTACTCAGCGGGTTGTGAGTTCATGGAATGCCCTGCCAGTATCAGTGGTGGACTCTCCCTCTTTATGGTCATTCAAGCGGGCATTGGACAAGCATATTGAGGTTATTGGGCTAGTGTAGGTTAGGTAGGCTTCGGTCGGTGCAACATCGAGGGCCGAAGGGTCTGTACTGCGCTGTATTTTTCTATGTTCTAGGTTGGGGCTGTTTTCTCTGGAGCGTTGGAGGCTGAGGGATGACCTTATAAAGGTTTATAAAATCATGAAGGGCATGGATAGGATAAATAGACAAAGTATTTTCCTGGGGGTGGGGGAGTCCAGAACTAGAGAGCATAGGTTTAGGGTGAGAGGGGAAAGATATAAAAGAGACCTAAGGGGCAACTTTTTCACGCAGAGGATGGTGTGTGCATTGAATGAGCTGCCAGAGGAAGTGGTGGAGGCTGATACAATTGCAACATTTAAAAGGCATCTGGATGGGTATATGAATAGGAAGAGTTTGGAGGGATGGCTAACAGGACTGCATTAATTTAGGATATCTGGTTAGCATGGATAAGTTGGACTGAAGGGTCTGTGTCCATGTTGTATATCTTTATGACTCTGAATGTGACAATAATAAATCCAATCAAATCCCACTGTTTCAATCAGAAAGATTGTACCTGTGAAAGCTTCAGGATGGAGGTTTGATTGCACCCTGGTTGCCACCTCATTATTAACTTATTGAAAGTTCAGAGAATAGAATCTCAGTTATAAGTAATAAGTGACTATTCCTCAGAACTTACTGGGAACTATTAGCATTGACTGTTGTCTTCAGAAAGCAAGCAAGATACAATTCCGTGTCTTGTGATGTTCCAGATTGTGGATGTACCTGACGTGAACTGGCCAGTCCCATGTCTTTTTTTTAAATTTACCCCTTAACTGTATCTGTTTATCTGTAACTGTACCTGTTGTCAGTTGATGAGGGTTGGAATTAAAGAATTTTATGGTTTAAATATAGACATTATGATAGGCTCATCCAGAACATTAGGAGGTTTGGGATACAGGGAAATTTGGCTGTCTGGATGCAGAATTGGCTGGCCGAAAGAAGACAGCGGGTGGAAGTGGTTGGAAAGTATTCCACCTGGAGGCGGGTGACCAACGGTGACCCACAGGGATCTGTCCTTGGGCCTCTGCTCTTTGTTGTTTTTATAATTGACTTGAATGAAGAGGTGTAAGGTTGGGTTAGTAAGTTTGCCGATGACACAAGGGTCGGTGGTGTTGTAGATAGTGTGGAGGGCTGTTGCAGGCTACAACAAGACATTGACAGGATGCTGAGCTGGGCTGAGAAGTGGCAGATGGAGTTCAACCTGGATAAATGCAAAGTGATTCATTTTGGAAGGTCAAATTTGAATGCTGAATACAGGGTTAAAGACAGGATTCTTGGCAGTGCGGGGGAACAGCGGGATCTTAGGGTCCACGTACATAGATCCCTCAAAGTTGCCACCCAAGTTGTTAAGGTTATTAAGAAGGTGTTTGGTGTTTTGGCTTTCAGTCACGGGGGATTGAGTTTAAGAGCGGTGAGGTTTTGCTGCAGCTCTATAAAACCCTGGTAAGAACACAGTGAGAATATTGGGTTGATTTCTGGTTGCCTCATTCTAGGAAGGATGTAAATGCTTTAGAGAGGGTGCAGAGGAGATTGACCAGAATGCTGCCTGGACTGGAGGGCTTGTCTTATGAAGAGAGGTTTCGTGAGCTAGGGCCTTTCACAGTGGAGAGAAGGAGGAAGAGAGGTGACTTAATAGTGATGTATAAGGTAATGAGAGGCACAGATAGAGTGGATAGCCAGAGACTTATGTCAAGATTAGAGTGGTGCTGGAAAAGCACAGCAGGTCAGGAAGCATCCGAGGAGCAGGAGAATCAATGTTTCGGGCAAAAGCCCTTCATCAGGAAAGAAGCTTGGGGGCCAGAGGGGCTGAGAGATAAATGGGAGGGGGATGGAGCTGGGGGTAAGGTGGCTAAGTGTGCAATAGATAGACCATAGAACATAGAACAGAGAACATTACAGTGCAGTACAGACCTTTCGACCCTCGATGTTGCACTGACCTGTTGAAACCCTTCTGAAGCCCATCTAACCTACACTATTCCATTCTCGTCCAGATGCCTATCCAATGACCATTTAAATGCCCTTAAAGTTGGTGACTCTGTTACTGTTACAGGCAGTGCGTTCCATGCCCCTACTACTCTGAGTAAAGAAACTACCCCTGACATCTGCCCTATATCTATCACCCCTCAATTTAAAGCTATGTTCTCTCATGCTAGCCATCGCCATCCAAAGAAAAAGGATAACCCTCTGATTATCTTCTCTGTCTCCATTAAGTCACCTCTCAACCTTCTTCTCTCTAACGAAAACAGCCTCAAGTCCCTCAACCTTTCCTCACGTTTGTATGTTGCCTCCCAGGTGCAAGGGTATGTGATGTCTCTGATCGTGTTTTCCGGGTCCTTAAGGGGGAGGGGGAGCAGCCTGAAGTCGTGGTCCATATTGGCACCAATGACATAGGTAGGAGGAGGGCTGAGGATGTTAGACAGGCTTTTAGGGAGCTAGGTTGGAAGCTCAGAGTTAGAACGAACAGAGTTGTTGTCTCTGGTTTGTTACCCGTGCCACGTGATAGAGAGTCGAGGAATAGGGAGAGAGAAGAGTTAAATGCGTGGCTACAGGGATGGTGCAGGAGGGAGGGATTTCGGTACTTGGATAACTGGGGTTCTTTCTGGGGAAGGTGGGACCTCTATAAACAGGATGGTCTGCACCTGAACCTGAGGGGCACCAGTATCCTTGGGGGGAGGTTTGCTAGTGCTCTTGGGGGGGGTTTAAACTAACTCTGCAGGGGCATGGGAACCCAGACTATAGCTTTAGGGTGCAGGACCTGGAGTGTAGGGAGGTTAGGAATATGGCATCAATCTTAAAGGAGGGTGCCTGTAAACAGAAGAGTGGCTTGAAGTGTGTGTACTTTAATGCCAGAAGTATACGAAATAAGGTAGGTGAACTCGCAGCGTGGGTTGGTACCTGGGACTTCGATGTTGTGGCTATTACGGAGACATGGCTAGATCAGGGACAGGATTGGCTGTTGCAGGTTCCAGGGTTTAAATGTTTTAGTAGGGTCAGAGGTGGGGGCAAAAGAGGGGGGGGTGTGGCTTTGCTTGTCAAAGATAGTATTACAGCGGTGGAAAGGAAGATGGACGAAGATTTGCCATCTGAGGTAGTTTGGGTGGAGGTTAGGAATAGGAGAGGTGAGGTCACCCTGTTAGGAGTCTTTTACAGGCCTCCTAATAGTCCTAGAATCGTTGAAGAAAGGATTGTGAAGATGATTCAGGAGAAGAGCGACAGTAATAGGGTGATTGTTATGGGAGACTTTAACTTTCCTGATATTGATTGGGAAAGCTATAGCTCAAGTTCGTTAGATGGGTCAGTGTTTGTGCAATGTGTGCAGGAGAGTTTCCTGACACAATATGTAGATAAGCCAACAAGAGGTGAGGCCATACTGGATTTGGTTCTGGGTAACGAACCAGGCCAGGTATTAGAACTAGAGGTAGGTGAGCACTTTGGGGACAGTGACCACAATTCGGTGATTTTTACTCTCGTGATGGAGAGGGATAAGTGTGTACTACAGGGCAAGAGTTATAGCTGGGGGCAGGGAAATTATGATGCGTTGAGGCATGACTTAGGATGTGTGGATTGGAAAAGTAGATTCCAAGGCAAGAGCGTAATTGATATGTGGAACTTGTTCAAGGAGCAACTATTGAGTGTCCTTGATAAGTACGTACCTATCAGGCAGGGAGGAAAGGGTCGTGTGAGGGAGCCGTGGTTTAATAAGGAGTTGGAATCCCTTGTTAAACGGAAGAGGGCGGCCTTTGTAAAGATGAGGCGTGAAGGTTCAATAGGGGCAATTGAGAGTTATAAGGTAGCCCGGAAGGACCTGAAGAGAGAGCTAAGAGCAGCAAGGAGGGGACATGAAAGGTCCTTAGTTGGTAGGATTAGGGAAAACCCTAAGGCTTTCTATAGGTATGTTAGGAATAAAAGAATGACTAGGGAAGGAATAGGTCCAATCAAGGATAGTAATGGGAAGTTGCGTGTGGAGGCTGAAGAGATTGGGGAGGCGCTGAATGAATACTTTTCGTCAGTATTCACTCAGGAACAGGACATTGTTGTCGATATAAATACTGAGGCACGAATAAGTAGAATGGATGGCTTTGAGATATGTAGAGAAGAGGTGTTGGAAATTCTGGCAAGGGTGAAAATAGATAAGTCCCCTGGGCCTGATGGTATTTATCCTAGGATTCTCTGGGAAGCAAGGGAGGAGATTGCAGAGCCATTGGCCTTGATTTTTGTGTCCTCTTTGTCGACAGGAGTAGTGCCAGAGGACTGGAGGCTAGCAAACGTGGTTCCCTTGTTCAAGAAGGGGAGTAGGGATAATCCTAGTAACTATAGGCCAGTGAGTCTCACTTCTGTTGTGGGCAAAGTCTTAGAGAGAATTGTAAGGGATAGGATTTATGCACATCTGGATAAGAGTGATGTGATCAAGGATAGTCAGCATGGTTTTGTGAAGGGCAGGTCGTGCCTCACAAACCTTATTGAATTCTTTGAGAAGGTGACTAAGGAGGTAGATGAGGGGAAAGCGGTAGATGTGGTATATATGGATTTTAGTAAGGCGTTTGATAAGGTCCCCCATGGTAGGCTACTGCAGAAAATACAGAGATATGGCATTGAAGGTGAGTTGGAGGTTTGGATTAGGAATTGGCTCTCTGGAAGAAGACAGAGGGTAGTAGTTGATGGCAAAGGTTCATCTTGGAGTGCCGTCACTAGCGGTGTTCCGCAAGGATCTGTTTTGGGACCATTGCTGTTTGTCATTTTTATAAATGACCTGGAGGAAGGGTTAGAAGGTTGGGTGAGCAAGTTTGCGGATGATACGAAAGTCGGAGGAGTTGTAGACAGTGAGGAAGGATATGGCAGGTTACAGCGGGATATAGAGAAGCTGCAGAGCTGGGCAGAAAGGTGGCAAATGGAGTTCAATGTAGCTAAGTGTGAAGTGATTCACTTTGGTAAGAGTAATAAAAAGATGGATTACTGGGCTAATGGTAGACTACTTGGTAGTGTGGAAGAGCAGAGGGACCTTGGTGTCCATGTACACAGATCTCTGAAAGTTGCCACCCAGGTAAATAGTGCAGTGAAGAAGGCATATGGCGTACTGGCTTTTATTGGTAGAGGAATTGAGTTCCGGAGTCCTGAGGTCATGCTGCAGTTGTATAAGACTCTGGTGCGGCCGCATTTGGAATATTGTGTGCAGTTTTGGTCGCCATACTATCGGAAGGATGTGGAGGCACTGGAACGGGTGCAGAGGAAGTTTACCAGGATGTTGCCTGGTATGGTAGGAAAATCCTATGAGGAAAGGCTGAGGCACTTGGGGTTGTTTTCATTGGAGAAAAGAAGGTTTAGGGGTGATTTGATAGAGGTGTACAAGATGATTAGGGAGTTAGATCGGGTTGACAGTGAGAACCTTTTTCCACGTATGGAGTCATCTATTACAAGGGGGCATAGCTTTAAATTAAGGGGGTGTAGATATAGAACTGATGTTAGGGGTAGGTTCTTCACTCAGCGAGTCGTAAGTTCATGGAATGCCCTGCCAGTAGCAGTAGTGGACTCTCCCTCTTTATGGGTATTTAAGCGGGCATTGGATAGGTATATGCAGGATAGTGGCTTAGTGTAGGTTAGGGGTGCTTTGATCGGCGCAACATCGAGGGCCGAAGGGCCTGTACTGCGCTGTAATGTTCTATGTTCTATGTTCTATGTTCTATAAGACCTTCCCTCCATACCAGGCAACATCTTGTAAATGTCTGAACCCTTTCCAAAGCTTCCACATCCTTCCTATAATGCAGTGACCAGAACTGTACTCAATACTTCAAGTATGGCCACACCAGAGTTTTGCACAGCTACAGCATGACCTCGTGTCTCCGAACGTCAATCCTTCTACCAATAAAAGCTAACACACCGTATGCCTTCTTAATAACCCTATCAACCAGGGTAGCAACTTTCAGACATCTATATACCGAGATCTCTCTGCTCATTACACTACCAAGAATCTTACTATTAGCCCAGTACTCTTTATTCCTGTTGCTCCTTCCAAAGTGAATCATCTCACACTTTTCCACATTAAACTCCATTTGCCACCTCTCAACCCAGCTTTGCAACTTATCTATGTCCCTCTGCAGCCTACAACATCCTTCAGCACTATCCACAACTCCACCGACCTTTGTGTCATCAGCAAATTTACTAACCCACTCTTCTACGCCCTCATCCAGGTCATTTATAAAAATTACAAACAGCTGTGCATTCAAAACAGATCTTTACGGTACACCACTAGTAAATTAACTCCAGAATGAACATTTCCCATCAACCACCCCCTCTTTCAGCTAGCCAATTTCTGATCCAAACTGCCTTCAATCCCATGCCTTCATATTTTGTGCAATAGCCTACCGTGGGGAACCTTATCAAACACCTTACTGAAATCCATACACACCACATCAACTGCTTTACCCTCATCTACCTGTTTGGTCACTTTCTCAAAGAACTCAATAAGGTTTGAGAGGCATGACCTACTCTTCACAAAACTGTGGTGACTATCCCTAATCAACTTATTCCTCTCTAGATGATTATAAATCCTATCTCTTATAACCTTTTCTGACAGTTCAGCCACAACTGAAGTAAGGCTCACTGGTCTATAATTATCAGGGTTGTCTCTACTCCCCTTCTTGAACAAGAGGGTATTTGCTATCCTCCAGTCTTCTGGCACTATTCCTGTAGACAATGACGACATAAAGATCAAAGTCAAATGCTCTGTAATCGCCTCCCTGGACTCCCAGAGAATCCTGGGATAAATCCCATCTTGCCCAGAGGACTTACCTATTTTTACACTTCCCACAATTGCTAGCACCTCCTCCTTGTGAAGCCCAATCCTATCTAGTCTAGTGGCCTATAACTCAGTATTCTCCTTGACAACATTGTCTTTTTCTAGTGTGAGTTCTAATGAAAAATATTCATTTAGCTCTTCCCCCATCTCCTCTGACTCCACGCACAACTTTCCACTATTATCCTTGATTGGCCCTAATCTTACTCCAGTCTTTTCTTATTCCTGATATACCTATAGAAAGCTTTGGGGGTTTTCCTTGATCCTATCTGCCAAAGATTTCTCATGTCCCCTACTGGCTCTTCTTAGCTCCCTGTTTAGGTCTTTCCTGGCTAATTTGTAACTCTCAAGTGCCCTAACTGAGCCTTCACATCTCATCCTAAGATAAGCCGCCTTCTTCCTCTTGAAAAGAGATTCAACTTCTTTAGAAAGTCATGGCTCCCTCATTCAACAACTTCCTTCCTGCCTGACAGGTTCATATTTATCAAGGACACACAGAAGCTCTTCCTTGAATAAGCTCCACATCTCAAATGTCCCCAACCCCTGCAGTTTCCTTCCCCATCCTATGCATCCTAAATCTTGCCTAATTGCATCGTAATTGCCTTTCCCCCAGCAATAACTCTTGCCCAGTGTTATATTCCTACCCCTTTCCATTGCTAAAGTAAACATAACCAAATTGTGGTCATGATCACCAAAGAGCTCACCTACCTCCAAGTCTAACACCTGGCCATGTTCGTTACCCAGTACCAAATTCAATGTGGCCTCGCCCCTTGTTGGCCTGTCTCCATAATGTGTTAGGAAACCCTCCTGCACACACTGGACAAAAACTGACCCATCTAAAGTACTTTAACTATCGTAGTCCCAGTCAATATTTGGAAAATTAAAGACCCCTTAAAAACTACTCTGTCACTCTCGTTCCTATCGGGAATCATCTTTGCTATCCTTTCCTCTGCGTCTCTGGAACTATTTGGCGGCCTATAGAGAATTCCCAACAGGGTGACCTCTCCTTTCCTGTTTCTAATCTCAGCCCATACTACCTCAGTAGATGTGTCCTCAAACATCCTTTCTGCTACTATAATACTGTCCTTGACTAACAATGCCACACCTCCCCCTCTTCTACCATCTTCTCTGTTCTTACTGAAATATCTAAATCCCAGAACCTGCAACATCCATTCCTGACCCTGCTTTATCCATGTCTCCGAAATGGCCACAACATCGAAGTCCCAGGTACCAACCCATGATGCAAGGTCACCCACCTTATTCCGGATGCTCCTGGTGTTGAAGTAGACACACTTCAAACCACCTTCCTTCTTGCCGGTACCCTCTTGTGACCTTAAACCTTTATTTCTGGCCTCACTATTCTCAACCTCCTGATTACTGGAACTATAACTTCGGTTCCTATCCCCCTGTTGAATTAGTTTAAACCCTCCTGAAGAGCATTAGCAAATTTCCTCTCCAGGAGATGGCTGGTTCAGGTGAAGACCATCCTGTTTGTAGACGTCCCACCTACCACAAACTGAGCCCCAATTATCCAGGTATCTGAATTCTTCCCTCCTGCACCATCCCTGGAGCCACGTGTTCATCTCGTCCCTCTCTCCCTTGCTAGCACGTGGCACAAGCAACAAACAAGAGATAACAACTCTGTTTGTCCTAGCTCTAAGCTTCCACCCTAGCTCCCTGAATTTCTGCATTAAATCCCCATCCCTTTTCCTATCTATGTCGTTAGTGCCTATGTGGGGGTGCCCTCCCTCCACCGCAAGGATCTCAAAACACAATCTGAGAGACCAAGAACCCTGGCACCTGGGAGGCAACACACCAACTGTGAGTCTCTCTCATTCCCACAGAACCTCCTATCTATCCCCCTAACTGTGGAATCCCCAATGACTAATGCTCTGCTCCTCTCCCCACTTTCTTTCTGAGCAAAACGGACAGACTCTGTGCCAGAGACCGGTACCCTATGGCTTACCGCTGGTAAGTGCCCCCCCCCCCCCCACAAACAGTATCCAAAACGGTGGTATACTTGCTGTTGAGGGGAACAGCCACAGGGGATCCCTGCGCTGCCTGCTGTTCCCTTTCTGTCCCCTGATGGTAACCCATCTACCTCCTTCTTGTACCTGAGGTGTGACTACCTCCCTGTAGCTCCTCCCCCTCTGCCTCCCAAATGATCCAAAGTTCATCCAGCTCCAGTTCTCTAATGCAGATTTCGAGGAGCTGGGGTTGGATACACTTCCAGCAGATGTAGTCAGCAGGGACACTAGTGGTGACCCTTACCTCCCACATTCTGCAGGAGGAACATCCAACTGCCCTGACTACCAATCCCACTGTTCTCAATTCCCAGCAAAACTACTGAAAACTAAAAACAAAATCAAAACTAGTCCACTTACCAATCCGGTGCACAGATCTGTGTGGTTGCATAGAATTTGCTTGGTTAAGGGAGGAGGACGGGTGGGAGACACTACCCAAGTAGTATTTTGGGTAAAGCAACTACCCAAGTATAAAACCTCACTTACCCAGCAGTCCCGTGTCTGCTCCTGCTCAGTAGATGAAGGTACTTCCACAGAATGTCATCTGCTGTGTCCATTGCTCCCGATGTGGTCTCCTCTACATCTGTGAGACAGGATGCCAACTTGCTGATCATTTCAGAGAACATCTCTGGGACACCAACCAACCCACTGCCCTGTGACTGAACACTTTAATTCCCCCTCCCACTCTGCCGAGGAGTCCTGGGCCCCTCCATCGCCAAACCCTAACCACCTCATGCCTGGAGGAAGAACGTCTCATCTTCCACCTTTGGATCTCACCAGTTTCCTCATTTCCCATCCCCCACATTATCCTAGTCCCAACCTTCCAACTCGGCACCACCCACTGGACCTGTCCATCTTCCTTTCCCATCTATCCGCTCCACCCTCCTCTCCGACCTATCATCTTCTCCCCCATCTTCATCGACCTATCGCACTCTCCCCAGCCCCATGCCCTCCCATTTATCTCTCTACCCCCTTGGACCACAAACCTCATCCCTGATGAAGGAATTATGCCCGAAATGTCAATTCTCCTTTTCCTCGAATGCTGCCTGACCTGCTGTGCTTTTCCAGCACCACACTCTCGACTCTAATCTCCAGCAACTGCAGTCCTCACTTTCTCCTAGGAACCATCGGGGTCAACTTTGTGGGTTACTGAGTATTTTAATTTTACTGTTTTGCTGATTTGATTTGGTAGTCTATGTCCATATTGTAATAACTACTACTGAAGAGGAGGCCAGGCAGAGTTCAGCATTCCTGGGACAGTGTGGGAGATTACAGCTGGCACAGAAGCATTGTCAAAACAAAATGCTCACCTCTCTGCTCCACCTTTACAATATAGCGAGACCAAGCTGGAATACAGTGTCACTGGTGGCAGAGCTAGGACTGAGGCAGAAGAGGTTATGGATGTAACCCATCGGCACAGTTAGAGGTCACAACTCTGCAGATAGAGAGCCCCCAGTGGAAATTGAAGGATGTTTGCAACAGAGTCCATATTTATTACAAAGAGAGCATACTTCATATTCAGATCAAGTCTTGGCTGAAATATCAAAGATTCAAAATTGATTTCAGGTAGAAGTTTGGATTAGAGTTTGTAAATGGTGTCAATTTTACTTATCAATTTTAATTTTTTAAAAAATTCACGTGCTATAAGAAGTTCAATTTGTTCCCAAAACATACAGATAATGTGAGGTTAAAACAAAGAGCATAAAATTACCACATGACGCCAACTGTTGACTGAGATCTTCCCCCCACCTCCCCACCCCCCCACCCCCTCCTTAGACTTGCAAAGGGAGTTAACTCTCTCCACTAACAGCTTTTGAGAAGTTTTCCAGTACACGCTTACTGGATGTGGTTTTCAACTTTTAAAATTTATATAAATGATTAGATATTATTAACCCATTGGGATTCTAACCTGAGTCACAGTGGATTTTGTTTTATTTTGTTATTTAAAACTGGTAACACAGCCAGGAGCCTCGGAGTTTTGCAGATTCATGAACCTACCTACAGACATCAGATTCTGGATAAAGGCTGAACCCTTCCAACGCCCAGCCTTGAACACTCAGGCCATTTGTAACATTCAGAAACAGAGTCTGAGAACCAGAGAACCTCGAATTTACCGTAAACACGTGTACCAAGGGAAAAAAACAACGTTTAAAACCGCCAAGCCTGGACAAACCTTTTCTGAAGTTGGAACTGATTAAGTAACTTGATACATGTTGCCATTTCAAAACACTCAACTGGAAATTTACGTGAGGGCTGAGGGGACAAGCAAATTTAAAATCTACAACTTTAATTTAAATCAAGACCCAATGAAAACAGCCGAGGTGGTTTTAATTTGTGTCATAAACATGAGAAAGATTGCTTTGGAAGAAATAAGTTGACCACCTGATGAAAGCTGTCAGCCCAATAACACTGTAAAGGCTGTCCACAAAAACAATGCCTCAAGTTTGTTGATGCCAAGTTTGAATGTGGGATGGTTTTTAAAAGAAACATCACAATCTAGCAAAGATTACTTCTGAGAAAACTTGTTCAAGAAAGAACAAACAGGCAGAATTTGGTAATGCTAGGAACCATCAGTAATGTTTGATTTCTGATTTCAAGGAAAACATCTGGTTAAAGTGTTGCAGCAGAAGAAAGAAATAGTGTGTCCGATACAACGTTTTTTTTTTGATTAGATTAGA
Organism: Chiloscyllium punctatum; assembly: GCF_047496795.1. Taxonomy (NCBI): domain Eukaryota; kingdom Metazoa; phylum Chordata; class Chondrichthyes; order Orectolobiformes; family Hemiscylliidae; genus Chiloscyllium; species Chiloscyllium punctatum. The sequence continues at coordinate 46,833,041 of NC_092780.1, read as the reverse complement.
TTACTTACAGTGTGGAAACAGGCCCTTCAGCCCAACAAGTCCACACCGCCCCACCGAAGCACAACCCACCCATTCCCCTAACCTAACACTACGGGCAATTTAGCATGGCCAATTCACCTGGCCTGTACATCTTTGGACTATGGGAGGAAACCAGAGCAAACCCGCACAGAACATGCAAACTCCACACAGACAGTCGCCTGGGGTGGGAATTGAACCCAGGTCTCTGGCGCTGTGAGGCAGCAGTGCTAACCACCGTGCCACCCACTTGTTTATAATGTCCATCAGAATCTTTGGTTGGATGTTTAGTAGCTACTCAAAGCTTAATAGAATTAGTTCTCGTAACTTTAGAATATTATCAGCAATTTATAATCAAGAAAGTAGAGAACCACACTTGTAATTTAGAAGAGAAAGGTTAGTTAAGAATTAGTTGTGGGAAATCAATAAGGGTATTTCCTTCTCAAAGGGAAGGCTTGGCATCCAATTGGATTGCCAATTGAGTCCTTTTTAAAACTAAGTTACTTTAATCTTTCCTGTTTAGTATGAGACCCCATCCAACCATGTTATAGCAGTATCTATCCTTGTACAAACAGAAACTGATCTGGTACCCCACTATCCTGTTATTAATGCAGCATTTGGGAAAACAAGAGGTCTCTAATTCTTGGAAGGAATGAAAACTAACCTTCAAGTGGAGGTGGGCAAGGGGACAATGATCGTCCTGGCATAATGAGCATTGGCTGAGAGGGGTTAGACTCGTCTTTGAAACCACAGAGATTTCTGAAAAACACAAACTGCAAAACGTCAAGGCCCGACATTCCACAATCCAAATTGCTATTACAGCTCCCCCATTCCACAGAACAGCTTCAGGATCAGGATAATGTTCTCATCTGTCACAGACTGTACATCTCCTGTCTTTGCCCATTTGAATAGTGTACCATACCTCAGCTGCTGCTTCTCAAAACAACGTCATTAATTATCAGAAAATTCCCTTTGAATGTTTGACTGCCTCTATTAGGTAACTGTGGCCATGAAGCAATCTTGAATAGTTTACTCTCAGAGTCCGATTCTCATCAGAAACAAAGGCAGAAATTGCTGGAGGAACTCAACAGGTCTGGCTGCAATTGTGGAGAGAAAGCAGAGTTAACATTTTGAATCCAGAATCTTCAGAACTTTATTTTATGATAGTCTCATTCCCATCTTTTGTCCTTACCAACTAACTTCCTGGGGTATTTCCATTCTTTAAGCCCGTCTCTCTTGTAACAAATCATATCTCCCAAATCAAAACTGGTTTTGAGTCTAAAGACAGGAGTACAAGGATGCAGAAGTTATGCTGCAGTTATGCAAAGCCCTGGTTAGACCCCACTTGGAGTACTGTGAGCAGCACACCTTAGGAAAGATAGATTGGTCTTGGAGGGAGTACAACATTGATTTACAAGAACGATTCTTGGACTTCAGTGGTTACATTATGAGGACAGATTATGCAAATCAGGCCTTTTTCTCTCGAACATAAAAGGTTATGCAGTGATCTGATCAAAGACTTCAAGATATTTTAAATTTGAGATAGATAAATGCTTGTTAAGCAAATGTGTTAAGGAATATGGGTCAAACCATAGCTATATGAAGTTAGGTTACAGATCAGCCATGATCTCATTGAATAGTAAAATAAGCTCAAGGGACCTACTCCAGTTATTATGTTTATGACTGAGCTAAAAATCACACAAAACCAGCTTATTGTCCAACAGACTTACATGTTGTGAACCAATAGATAAACCAGTTGGACTATAAGCTGGTGTTGTGTGATTTTTAACTTTGTCTAGCTCCTCTACGTTATGTTTATGGTGGCCTTACCTTACACCTGAAAGCTCAGGAATTCTTTCTGAGACATCAGCTTTTATTGAAAGTATTGATGTTCACATGCAGTGCACTCAAATTCTTTGACAACGTCAAACTAATTGCTGTCCCTTCCCAAGCTGGGGACTGATCTCTTGTCACTATGGAACTTTAAAATTTATAGCAAAAACTGACTGATATGGAGTACATTCCCCAATCATTCGGAATGACTTTTTAGCTTGTGCAGCTCATTGTAGTGCAGACACTATTTTACAGTTTGGCTGATGTACTAAAATTGTATCAATCATTTTGTCTGATACTGTATCCTCTCACATTCCGACTGTCAAAGGGCTTTTTGCTGCAGTATTCGTGATCAGTATGTTCATATTCACACATACATCTCTGAACTCAGGAAAGGCAGAGTATTTCTGTTTTTTGGTAGTTTTAGTTGCAGACTGAAATGAGAAAATAACTGTTTTAAGGATCAATGATGGCTGGGATATTGTTCCACATTTTAAAGCAAATAAACTGACACCCATTGCATTCATCATTTCCACAGTTGCTTGGGAACCAGTAATTGAAGTGTAGTTTGCAAATGAACTGGAGTTTGCAGATGAACTGGGGGTTGTGCACAGTTGGAGTTTTGATTGATAACACGAAGCTGATTGATCTATGGACTAGTTACTGATGACAATGGCATTCTGCTTGCCAATAGTGATTTGATTGGGTCTCAGGAAATTGAACAGCGTGGGCCAGTGAACAAAATACAATGAAGCCTTCTGATTACCATCAGCTTCAGAACTTACCCTGTTTTCTGCAGAAAAAGCCACTTTAAGCCGGAAGAAAAATATCTTTCCTTTGGAAGTTGCTGTGAGCTGTGACTTTGGATAAGACACAAATCTTTTATAAGGGAAGCAGTCATCCACTACTTCTTCCACACCATTGGAAGCATCTGGAGAAGGATAATGGAGTGTTCTAAGTCATACAATAATCATAAGACTCAACTCAGGAACTCTTGTGAACAGGAAACAGTGAACTGCTTTTCCAGTTTGTTTGTGTGTGTGTATTTGTGTGTGGAAGTTTATAAAGTTAAACTCCAGTCTCCTTATAAAGCTATATGCTATGGTCATAACTGTTTGCCTATGGCTAGAGCCTACTTTCTTGTGATAAATAATCATTTTTGTTCAGTACAGGCATCTATCTCTTGCTTTCTGTCAACTGTATCTATAAGACAGGTACACTGGGAAATTTTAGTGTACTTTTTTAAAAATCTTTAATTTTTGTGGCGACTTCAGGAATCGAAGTGTTTGATTTCCAGTGTGCGATCCCAATGAGGTGTAAAATTTCATCATCAGCAATGAGAAACTTTGCTGAGATCCAAGGGTGGTCTCTATTAACTTCTTATATTTACTATGTAATAGAACTGACTGTTAAATTCAGACTGCCAAACCTACAAGATGAAAATGTTTAAACCTTGATCTCACACCTTTTAATCCATGGCTCCTATCTCAATCTCTTGCTAAGGGCAGATTTACTGCACCCAATGAATTTCTTACAAATTTCACATTGATGACTTAGCTCTTCAATGAACTTATCATCTTCCTCATCTCGTATTCCTGCATCTTTTATATTTCTTTTATCTTTTGGAGGATGGATGGAAGATCCCTACTTATTCTCTAAACTTCTACTCTCAAATGTCAACAACATTTCTTTAATTTATTTACAGGAGAAGTTAAAAGGAATTACAGGAATACAATGTTGTGTAAAATCCAAAACTCACAGATTTTCCAAATGTAATATTTTTGAACTTGTCCAGATCCAGTTTAGAAACAAAGTAAATAGGAGCAGGAGTAGGCCATTTGGCCCTTCGATCCTGTACCACCATTCAATATGATCATGGCTAATCATGCAATCTCAATATCCCATTCCCATCTTCTCCCATTCTCCCTGATCCCTTTATCTACAAGGGTCATGCCCAGCTCCCTTTTGAATATATCTCATGAACTGGCCTCAACAGCTTCCTGTCGGAGAGAATTCCATAGGTTCAGAACTCTGTGTGAAGTTATTCTTCCTCCTCTCAGTCCTGAATGGCTTACCCCTTATTCTTAGACTGTGACCCCTAGTTCGGGACTTCCCCACTATCAGGAACATTCTTCCCACATTTAGCCTGTCCAGTCCCATCAGGATTTTGTGTGTTTCTATGAGATTCCCCCCCCTCCCCCACCCCCCGCCGCCATTTTCCTAAATTCCAGTGAGTATAAACCAGGTTGATCCAATCTTTCTTCAAATGTCAGTTCTGCCATCCAGGGAATCAATCTGGTGAACCTTCGCTGGACTCCCTCAATAGCAAGAATGTCCTTCCTTGGACTAGGAGACCAAACTGCACACAATACTCTGTTTCATCCATCCTACTTACAAAGAAGGGTACTTCATTGACACTAAGTTGGTGCCAGTAAAATGATTGATTATTCCTTGTAAAATATCAGAAGCCAGGTGTTTCAAAGATTTTAGTGTGTACTCATCCCCAAATCTGAAACTGGTAGAATTGTCAAATGCCTTATCTTTGACCTGCCCCTTATTACTCAGAGTCCAGACATTGGTTTCGCCAGCCTGTTCCACACATCGATTGTCTGCAGTTGAAAGACTCTGCTACATTCACCATTATTAAGCCCAATACAATGTGTTATCTTTGATCTATATCTCTATCATTTTCTTTCAATTCATATTTAGTATTGAACCTGCTATTGGGCGGCACAGTGGCACAGTGGTTAGCACTGCTGCTTCACAGCGCCAGAGACTTGGGTTCAATTCCTGCCTCAGGTGACTGACTGTGTGGAGTTTGCACATTCTCTGTGTGGGTTTCCTCCGGGTGCTCCGGTTTCCCCCCACAGTCCAAAAATGTGCAGGTTAGGTGAATTGGCCATGCTAAATTGCCCGTAGTGTTAGGTGTAGGGGAATGGGTCTGGGTGGGTGCGCTTCGGCGGGTCAGTGTGGACTTGTTGGCCCAAAAGGCCTGCTTCCACGCTGTAAGTAATCTAATCTCATCTAATTGTACCATTTTGGATAGTTCAGTTCAGTGCCTTGAATTGCAGCTGAATCATTAATTGTGTTCACTATCAGCATTTTAGAGGTTCATTCTTTGACTGTAATTCCTGAATTCTCTCCACAAATTATTGAAAGTATTTCTCTCCTCGTTTCCAACAGTTCTCCATCCATATTGTTGACTGAGACCTGTATCTCGACAGTCTTGCCAATTTTTAACAACATGTCTTCTAATTCCTGTCATGTTAATGTTTGCCCTTTTACACAACAAACGCTGCTCAAAAGGAATCTTTCCTGGAAATTTGTTTAGTGCTTCTGCATTTGTTCCGGTGCTGTTTACCTACAACTTCAATTCTCATCAAAACCAGAATTCTGCCTGTACTTGCTACATTAGTTGTGTCCAATAACTTAAGCGCCAGTAGAGAGTGGGGAATTTCCAAATGAAATTTCGGCAGTTTTGCAGACAATCTACCAAATCCCATTCTATACCCTGCAGTGGTAGATAGGCTGTGGGAAGTCAGATGGTGAGTTGTTCACTGGAGGATTGTTAGCCTCTGACGTACTGTTGTAGCTACACCATTTCTATCCAATTCAGTTTCGAGATAATAAAAACCTTTAAGATATTGAAAGTGCAAGTTTTAGCGATGGAACTGCCGTTGAAGGTCATGGGGTGATGGATTTATTCCTGTTGGAGATGGCCATTGGCTGGCATTTGTGAGGGGTAATTGTTACTTGTCACTTGTCAGCCCAAGGCTTGATATTGTCCAGACCTTGCTGCATTTTGAAACAGACTGCTTCAGTATTTGAGGAGTTGCAAATGGTGCTTACAAATGTGCAATCATCAGTGAATGTCCCACTTCTGACTTAATGGAGGAAAGGGAAGGATGTAGGGAAGATTATTGAAGAAGCAGTTGAAGATAATTGAGCCAAAGGCATGACCTAGAGGAGCTCCCGCAGAGATGCCCTGCACTGTCCTTCTAAACCAAAACTTTTTCTTAATGCCAGATAAGTTTCCAATCAGTGTAGAGACTTTTCCCTAATTCCCACTGACTTCAGTGTCACTGGGGCATCTTGATACCACTGTTCACCAAATACAGCCTTTATGTCAAGGGCTGTCATTCTCCCCTTCCCCCTGGAATTCAGCTCCTTTGTCCATGTTTGACACAAGGCTGGAATGAGGTCAGGAGCTGAATGGCCCTGGTGGAACCCAAACTGGGCGTCACTGAGCAGGTGCTGCTTGATAGCTCTGTTAATGAGCCCTTCCATCACTTTACTGATGATGGAGAGTAGACTGATTGGGCGGTAATTGGTCGGGTTGGATTTGTCCTGCTTTTTGTTTACAGGCCATACCTAGGCAATTTCCCACATTGTTGAGTAGATGCCAGTGTTATAACTGTACTGGCTAGGGGAACTGGAGCACAAGTCTCCAGTATTATTGTCAAAATGCTGTCAGGGCCCATAGCCTTTGCAGTATTCAGTCCTTCCAATCATTTCTTGATATCACATGGAATGAAATGATTAAACACTGATATCGGCAGTGATGGACATCACCAGAGGAGAACCAGGATGGATCATCCACTTGGCCATTCAAGCTGAAAGTGCCCATCATTAAGGATCTGCCTTGCTAATGTATTGTTTGATTGTCTACCACCATTCACATCTGGATGTGACAGGACTGCAGAGGTTTGATCTGATCCATTAGTTGTCAGATGCTTAGCTCTGTCACTTACTGTTCAGTGTGCACGTAGTCCTGTCTGGTACTTTCACCTCAGTTGACACCTCAGTTGCTTCTCTTGATATACTCCTACACTCTTCATTCATCAGGGTTGACCCCCTGGCTTCATGGTTATGGTTGTGTGGGGGATATGCCAGGCCACGAGGTTGTGGATTGTTTTACAGTCCAACTCTGCTGCTGTTGATGGCCCATAGTGTGATGTTGTGTCACGTGTGGTCTGTTCCACCACACTGCATGTGGTTTGAATTTTTTGCATTGTGACTATACTGATGTCTATGTATACTGGAAACTCTGCCACGACAAAGGTTTCAGGAAGTCAAGATTAATTTGTGTGTTCACTCTGCAGAGTGATTCTGCCAATGTGCAGAACCGGTGATCTGTTATCAATTGTGAGATGATCTATTGTATTCTGCACTGTGGTGTGTCACTGACTGAGGTACCCATCTTTAAATCTGTGCAATGGCAATAAGTTGGCATTAGCTCCCACGTCAGTTTGAGCGTTCATTATGTATTGTGCTTTTTCAGGACTTGTGATAATAATGGTTGTAAAAGCTTCTGATCAGATTACTTACAGTGTGGAAACAGGCCCTTCGGCCCAACAAATCCACACCGCCCCACCGAAGCGCAACCCACCCATACCCCTACATTTACCCCTTACCTAACACTACGGGCAATTTAGCATGGCCAATTCACCTGACCTGCACATCTTTGGACTGTGGGAGGAAACCCACGCAGACACAGGGAGAACGTGCAAACTCCACACAGTCAGTCACCTGAGGCGGGAATTGAACCCAGGTCTCTGGTGCTGTGAGGCAGCAGTGCTAACCACTGTGCCACCGTGCCGCCGTGATCACAGACCATCGATATGGTATATGAGATTAACGGGATGGAAACTTTGGTCATTTCTGAAATTTCCTTTCATTTGATGACTCTGAACTGCACTGAGGTGTTTGTTAACCCTTTCCTTGCTACCAGGGTTGTGGTCTTTTGGTGGTCATGTTCGTGTTTTGTTCTGGAGTCTGGCTTGGTCTTTGGAGCCAAGTTTCCTGCTTTTACCCAATGTCCCTAAGGGCCACCTCCTTTACAGATATCAGGAAAATCTGGGCACTGGTTGGTTGGATGTGACAAACTGTAACTGTTACAAATCTTGTTTGGTCTGGCACACTTTGCTGACTGGACCAATAATATTGGCTGCAATGCGCAGATATAATTATTGTCAGCTTCACTACTGAGTCCATTCTCAAGCAATGTATTTGCTGTAGAGATAACTCATTGAGTCTCTGTGAGTTCCTCTTCGGAAAAGGCACCCTTTGCTATATTATCTTCAGCCAAACTGGTCAATAGACTCTTGGTTTGTATGTCATGAGTTGGCATCTGTTAATTCTGAATAAAACAGAGCAAAGACCTGGAGATGATGGAAAACAAAAGCAGAAATTGCTGGATTTATTCAGCAGGTAAACAGGGTGAGAGAGAAACAGGGTGATGTCTCCTCTGGTGGGTCCTCTGAGGATTAACCTTCAAAGGGTTGATGATGGACAGCCTTTGGAGCTTTTCTTATTTGACGACTGTTGAATGTTTGGAATGCCCATGGAAAAGGAGAGAGAGAATTAGTTGGTGAGGAAACACAAACCCTTCTGAGAACAGGCAATGACATTGCTCACTACATCTGCCACTGCAAACTGTTCATCAGGATAGGATCCTCACTGGGCACCTGGGTCACACCTTCCTCATGTGGTAAGGATCTGGAGATCCATCTGGGTCCTTTCCTACCTGTGTGTGTCAACTTGTACTGCAATAAGAGAGATGGAGAGAGAGAGAGACAGAGATGGAGAGAGACCGACAGACAGATAGAGAGAGAGAGAGAAAGAGAGAGAGAGAGAGAGAGAGAGAGAGAGAGCAAGGGTGTGATGGAGGAATGATGTTCCGGCCTGAGACTGAGCCCATACAGTAATTCCACCAGCCCTGACAATCTTACCCCCACCAGATGGGAATGGGACCACCTTTCTGACATGGCAACTTAGGGTAGATATTCCAACGAAACATCATTAATGTAGGGAGCAGCCTTTTGATGCTTGGTTGATAACACCATAATATATAGGATCAGAATTAGGCCATTCGGTCCATCAAGACTGCTCCACAATTCAGTCTTGGATGGCATGGTGTCTCAGTAGTTACACTGCTGCCTCACAGCGCCAGGGACCCAGGTTCAATTCCAGCCTCAGGCGACTGTTTGTGTGGAGTGAGCACATTCTCTCTATGTCTGTGTGTTTCCTCCCACAGTCCAAAGATGTGCTGCTTAAAACCTGTAGCATCTAGGGATGGACAGGTTAGGTGGGCTAGCCATGGTTTAAATACCCAGGGATGGGAGGATGGTGTGTGTCTGGGTGTCTTCAGAAGGTCAGCGCAGGTTCAATAGACAAAATGGTCTGTCTCTGGAGTGTAGGGCTTCTATGATATCACTGCAGCTGGTGGGAGAGGGGCTGATGGGTGGAACAATGAGCCATGCAGCGAATGAAATGGTGCCCAGCTGGTTTTTAAATCTGACATCAGAGCTTTTGAACCTGGAAGGTACTGACTGAGATGAGAACTTGTGCCCACCGTCTGCATGTAATTTGCTGTTCAAATTTCCTTAGAAACTACTCGCCCATGAAATGATCAGAAAAGCAGATGATCACGTGAGAAAATTTTCCATGGGCCGTGGTGGATGTGATACCCTCTAACCATCACACTTTAACTCCAAGGGGAGAATCCCAATAGACAACCTCCATCTTTAATACTAAAAGCTTTCTGCTGGGTTACTCACTCACTCCAATATATAAATACACATGTCACCACATTCAAATATATCTGATCTCAGGCAGCTTTGAGGAACCATCTGAAAGCTGGCCATGATGGAGTACGTGGCAACCAGGAATTGTGCAAGCCAATGAGAGTCTGACTGCACAGTGCAGTCACACTCACCATGCTCCTGTACCGAGTTGGAACATGGACTGGCTTCCGCAGAACATGATAGTGTGAGAGAAATTCCACCAGGAATGACTCCACCACATCCTCTGAATTCAATGGGAAGAGCATCAAACACCTTCTGAAGGGCATATTGGGCAAAGCACCTGAATAAGCAGCTTATGATGGACTGGGCACTTTGTCTGAGTGGCCAAAAACGCATCTCTCCTGCCACAACCTGTTTTCTGAAAACTCCAATGGCCAGTGTTCCAGAAGAAGACAAAGAAATCTCTTTGTAGCTCCTCTTGAAGCATGGCAGCGTTGGTTTTATTAACTGGAAGAAGCTTGCTACCAATCTTTCAAAATGGAGGCTACTTGTCCACTGAACTGGATCATATTTTGAGGCAGAATCCAATCCTGCCCTCTGACATGTTGCCCAACTGCTCCCACGATCTGTGGGCCTCGAACTTGCTTTTTAATTCATATGAAGATCCATCGCAGACATTTGGCAGATGTCATCCTCAAATCAACAGAAAGCTGACAAACCCTCTGCACACTTGAGATTATTCAAAATTCTGTTGCCCTCCTCCCAGCTCAAACCATGACCCATTCACTCATGACTCCAATGTTTACCAACTTACACTGGCTCAAGCAATGCCTTAATGTTAACATTTTTCAATCTTGAGTTTAAATCTTTCCCTGGGCCTTCCTTATCTTTGAAATCTCTTCTAGTCCTACATCAGTCCCACGAACTCTGCTGTCTTCCAATGCTGAACCTCTCAAGCATTTTCAATTCTAATCAGTCTGCTATTGGAGGCCATTTTGCTGTCAGCCATCTTGGCACAGAATTCTGGAATTCTCACCTGCTTGTTATCCTCTTTCTCCCCCTTTAAAACACTCCTTAAATCTATCTTTCTGACTGAGTCTGTAGCCTAAGTTAAAAATCTCCTTCCTGGTCTGGTGTCAACTTTTGATTAATGACACAGCTTCGAATGGCTTTTGACTTGGAAGGTGCTATACAAATTGTTGTTGATTGTAATGGAAACCTGAAGGCAGAACTGTGTCTGCAATTTGGAATGAGCGGAAGTGAGTAACAGTATGAAACAAAACAGAGTGCACCATTTTAATAGACTGGAAACAATAGGCTGTAACATAGTATGAAATTTCCACAATTGTTGGACGACATGGGAACCTCGATTATCTGAATACCAATTATCCGAAAATTGGATTATCCGAAGGAGATCTTGAAGTTCCAACAGAAACATTACATCAAAGACGTGTGTCCAACACTGATCGCATCTATGGGTTGCAGTGATTAAAAGTGCTGCCGAGAGCAGTCCTGGAATGATGGGAGCTGGAATGATTCACCTCCCACCCCCTCTCTCTCTCCCTCCCCACACTTTCCTTGGAGTTCTACACAGGGGTGTACCCTAAGCTCCCCTTCCCCAGATAATCCCTCCAACATTGTCCTGAACAGGGCAAAGGTGGAACCTGTCAAAACGTTGCAGTAAAAAGTTGCTTGTGTGCGTGCTATTCGGAGACTCAACCCCAACCCCCCCCCCCCCCCCCCCAAAAGGCCTTTTGTTGGTGTCCAGTCCAGCTGCCCCGGGGGCCGGGGGGGGGTCGGTATTGGATGGTATTGGGGCAGGCAGGGGCAGTATTGGATGGGTGTTGGGGGGCAGGCGGGGATTGGTATTGGACAATGTTGGGGCGGGTAGGGGGTGGTATTGGATGGTGTTGTGGGGTGGGCGGGGAGCAGGCGGGCGGGTATTGGACTGTGTTGGGGGCAGGGGGTAGGAGGTATTGGATGGTGTTGGGGGTGGGTGAGGTGTGGGGTGTCGGCGTGGGTGGGGGGGATGGCATCGGACTGTGTTGGGGGGCAGGGGGAGGTATTGGATGATGTTGGGGGGCGTGCGAGGGTTCTTTTGGATGGTGTTGGGGACGTGCGGGGGCAGTTTTGGATGGTGTTGGGGACGTGCGGGGGCAGTTTTGGATGGTGTTGGGGGGCGGGCGGGGGTGGTATTAGATGGTGTTGGGGGACGGGCAGGAGGTGGTGTTGGGGGGCAGATGGGGGGAGATATTGGTTGGTGTTGGGGCGGGTGGGGTGGTATTAGATGGTGTTGGGGGCAGGCAGGGGCAGTATTGGATGGTGTTGGGGCGGGCGGGGGTGGTATTGGATGGTTTTGGAAGGCATGCAGGGGCAGTATTGAATGGGTGTTGGGTGGCGGGCAGGAAGCGGTTTTGGATGGTGTTGGGGTGGGGGCAGGCCTGAGGGCAGGTGGGGGAGGTATTGGATGGTGTTGGGGAGGTGGGCAGGGGGAGATATTGGACGGTGTGGAGTTGGGCGAGGGGAGGTATTGGACAGAGTTGGGGGCCGGGCAGGGATGATATTGGATGGTGTTGGAGGACGGGCGGGGGGAGGTTTTGGACAGTGTTGGAGGGCAGGCAAGGGGAGGTATTGGACGGTGTTGGAGGGTGGGTGGGAGGAGGTATTGGACGGTGTTGGAGGGCGGGCGGGGGGAGGTATTGGACGGTGTTGGGGGGCAGGCGAGGGGAGGTATTGGACGGTGTTGGAGGGTGGGCAGGGGGACGTATTGGACGGTGTTGGGGAGGCGGCCAGGGATTAGATGGGGTAGGGGGGTGGGTGGGGTGCACTATTGGTTGGGGTTGGGGATGGGCGGGGGTGGTATTGGATGGTGTTGGGGTGGGCGGGGGTGGTATTGGATGGTGTTGGGGTGGGCGGGGGTGGTATTGGATGGTGTTGGGGAGGCGGGCAGTGGTTGATTGGGGTAGGGGGTGGGTGGGGGGCAATATTGGTTGGGTTGGGGACGGGCAGGAGGTGGTATTGGATGGTGTTGGGGTGGGCAGGGGTGGTATTGGACGGTTTTGGGGAGGCAGACGGGGGTGGTATTAGATGGTGTTGGGGGATGAGCGGGGGGTGGTATTGGATGGTTTTGGAGGGCAGGCGTGGGCAGTATTGAATGGGTGTTGGGTAGCGGGCAGGAGGCAGTTTTGGATGGTGTTGGGGTGGGGGCGGGCCTGAGGGCAGGTAGGGGGAGGTATTGGATGGTGTTGGGGGGTGGGCGAGGTGGTATTGGATTGTGTTGGGGAGTGGGTGGGGGAGGTATTAGATGGTGTTGGGGTGGGTGGGGGTGGTATTGGATGGTGTTGGGGAGTGGGTGGGGGAGGTATTAGATGGTGTTGGGGAGGGTGGGGGTGGTATTGGATGGTGTTGGGGAGGTGGGCAGGGGGAGATATTGGATGGTGTGGGGTCGGGCGAGGGGAGGTATTGGATGGAGTTGGGGGCCAGGCAGGGATGATATTGGATGGTGTTGGAGGGTGGGTGGGGGGAGGTATTGGACGGTGGGTGGGGGGAGGTATTGGACGGTGTTGGAGGGCGGGTGGGGAGGTATTGGGCGATGTTGGAGGGCGGGTGGGGGGAGGTATTGGACGGTGTTGGAGGGCGGGCGGGGAGAGGTATTGGATGGTGTTGGAGGGTGGGCGGGGGGAGGTATTGGACGGTGTTGGGGAGGTGGGCAGGGGTTGGATGGGGTAGGGGGTGGGTGGGGGGCAACATTGGTTGGGTTGGGGACGGGCAGGGGATGGTATTGGATGGTGTTGGGGTGGGCGGGGGTGGTATTGGACGGTTTTGGGGAGGCAGACGGGGGTGGTATTAGATGGTGTTGGGGGCAGGCAGGGGAGGTATTGAATGGGTGTTGGGGGCAGGCAGGGGGCGGTATTGGATGGTGTTGGGGAGGCAGACGGGGGTGGTATTAGATGGTGTTGGGGGCAGGCAGGGGTGGTATTGAATGGGTGTTGGGGGCAGGCAGGGGGCGGTATTGGATGGTGTTGAGGGGAGGGAGTGGGGTATTGGATGGTGTTGGGGCAGGCTGGGGGACGGTATTGGATGGTGTTCAGTGTGGGCAGGGGGGCGGTATTGGATGGTGTTGAGGGCGGGTGGGGAGAGGTATTGGATGGTGTTGGGTGGTTGGGCAGGGAGGTATTGGATGGTGTTGGGGGTTAGGTGGGGAGAGGTATTGGATGGTGTTGGGGGCAGGCAGGGAGAGGTATTGGATGGTGTTCGGGGTGGGCGGGGAGAGGTATTGGATGGTCTTGAGGGCGGGAGAGGTATTGGTTGGTGTTGGAGGGCGGGGAGAGGTATTGGATGGTGTTGGGGGTGGGCAGGGATAATATTAGACGGTGTTGGGGTACAAGTGGGGGTTGGATGGGGTGGAGGGCGGATAGGGTGCGGTATTGGATGGTGTTGTGGGGCAGATGGGGGTTAGATGGGATGGGGCAGGTGGGGGGCGCTATCGGACGGTGTTGGGGGTGGGCGGGGGTTGGTATTGGATGATGTTGGGGGCGGGTGGGGGGCTATTGTATGGTGCTGGGGCGGGGGTGGGGGGTATTGGATGGTGTTGGGGTGGGTGTGGGGGTATTGGTTGGTGTTGGGGCAGGTGGGGGTTGGTATTGAATGGTGTTGGAGGTGGGCAGGGGTTTATTGGATGGTGTTGGGGGCCGGGCAGGGGTGGTATTGGACGGTGTTGGTGTGGACGGGGGGGGGGGGGGGTTATTGGATGGTGTTGGGGGCCGGGCAGGGGTGGTATTGGACGGTGTTGGTGTGGACGGGGGGGGGGGGGTTATTGGATGGTGTTGGGGGCCGGGCAGGGGTGGTATTGGACGGTGTTGGTGTGGACGGGGGGGGGGGGTTATTGGATGGTGTTGGGGGCCGGGCAGGGGTGGTATTGGACGGTGTTGGTGTGGACGGGGGGGGGGGGGGGTTATTGGATGGTGTTGGGGGCCGGGCAGGGGTGGTATTGGATGGTGTTGGGGTGGACGGGGAGTAGGCGGGGGGGTTGTATTTGGTGTCTGTTGGGAGTTTGGGTGGTGGTAGTATTGGACGGTGTTGGGGGGTGGACGGGGGGATGGTATTGGACGGTGTTGGGGGAACAAGTGGGGGGTGGTATTGGACGGTGTTGGGGGCAGGAGGGGGGTGGTATTGGACAGTGTTGGGGGCGGGCGGGAGGTGGTATTGGATGGTGTTGGGGCGGGCAGGGGGTGGTATTGGATGATGTTGGGGCGGGCAGGGGGTGGTATTGGATGGTGTTGGGGCGGGTGGGGGGTGGTATTGGATGGTGTTGGGGCGGGTGGGAGGTGGTATTGGATGGTGTTGGGGCGGGCAGGGGGCTGTATTGGATGGTGTTGGGGTGGGCGGGGGGTGGTATTGGATGGTGTTGGGGCAGGCAGGGGGTGGTATTGGATGGTGTTGGGGCAGGCAGGGGGTGGTATTGGATGGTGTTGGGGCGGGTGGGAGGTGGTATTTGATGGTGTTGGGGCAGGCAGGGGGTGGTATTGGATGATGTTGGGGCGGGCAGGGGGTGGTATTGGATGGTGTTGGGGCAGGCAGGGGGTGGTATTGGATGATGTTGGGGCGGGTGGGAGGTGGTATTGGATGGTGTTGGGGCAGGCAGGGGGTGGTATTGGATGATGTTGGGGCGGGTGGGAGGTGGTATTGGATGATGTTGGGGCGGGCAGGGGGTGGTATTGGATGGTGTTGGGGCAGGCAGGGGGTGGTATTGGATGGTGTTGGGGCGGGTGGGAGGTGGTATTGGATGGTGTTGGGGCAGGCAGGGGGTGGTATTGGATGATGTTGGGGCGGGCAGGGGGTGGTATTGGATGGTGTTGGGGCGGGCAGGGGGTGGTATTGGATGGTGTTGGGGCGGGCAGGGGGTGGTATTGGATGATGTTGGGGCGGGCAGGGGGTGGTATTGGATGGTGTTGGGGCGGGTGGGAGGTGGTATTGGATGGTGTTGGGGCAGGCAGGGGGTGGTATTGGATGATGTTGGGGCGGGCAGGGGGTGGTATTGGATGGTGTTGGGGCGGGTGGGAGGTGGTATTGGATGGTGTTGGGGCAGGCAGGGGGTGGTATTGGATGATGTTGGGGCGGGCAGGGGGTGGTATTGGATGGTGTTGGGGCAGGCAGGGGGTGGTATTGGATGGTGTTGGGGCGGGTGGGAGGTGGTATTGGATGGTGTTGGGGCGGGTGGGGGGTGGTATTGGATGGTGTTGGGGCGGGTGGGGGGTGGTATTGGATGGTGTTGGGGCGGGCAGGGGGATGTATTGGATGGTGTTGGGGCGGGTGGGAGGTGGTATTGGATGGTGTTGGGGGCAGGCAGGGGGTGGTATTGGATGGTATTGGGGCGGGCAGGGGGTGGTATTGGATGGTGTTGGGGCGGGCAGGGGGTGGTATTGGATGGTGTTGGGGCGGGCAGGGGGTGGTATTGGATGGTGTTGGGGCAGGCAGGGGGTGGTATTGGATGGTGTTGGGGCGGGCAGGGGGCTGTATTGGATGGTGTTGGGGCGGGCAGGGGGCTGTATTGGATGGTGTTGGGGCGGGTGGGGGGTGGTATTGGATGGTGTTGGGGCAGGCAGGGGGTGGTATTGGATGGTGTTGGGGCGGGCAGGGGGCTGTATTGGATGGTGTTGGGGCGGGCAGGGGGCTGTATTGGATGGTGTTGGGGCGGGTGGGGGGTGGTATTGGATGGTGTTGGGGTGGGCGGGGGGTGGTATTGGATGGTATTGGGGGCGCGGGTGGGGCACATGGGTGGGTGTGTTTGAGGGCAGGCAGAGACTCACGCACGGTGTTCTGTTGCCTAGTCTGAACAGGGAGCAGACTTAATAGAAAACTCGGAGCCCCAGAGGAAAAGCATTGAATTGATTAACCGAATAATCAATTATCCGAACGAAATAGTGCCTGCCCATCTCATTCGGATAATCAAGGTTCCCCGGATTAAACAGATTCCACCAAAAGTTTGTTCCAAACTTCAGCAGCGTGGTGGCACTGCTAACAGATTTACTAAAGAAGAACACAAGGTTTCGGTGGACAGAACAATGCCAGGAGGCAATTTAGAATTTAAAAACTGTAATAACCACAGGACCAGTTTTAGCTACACCAAATTTTTTGAATCCCTTCAAAGTTGCAATTGATTCTAGCGATATAGGAGTTGGAGCTGAACTGCTACAGGAAGATGTTGATGGAATTGTACAAATTGGCGACTTTTCAAAGAATCTCAATACCCACCAGAGAAAATACTCTACCATCAAAAACGAATTATTGAGTTTGGTACTGGCCTTATGACATTTCAATGTGTATGTGATGAACAATGTGTTGGACATGGTTGTGTATTCAGACCACAGTCCGCTTACATTCTTGAAAAGATTTAAAAGACAAAAATATCAGACTATATCATTACAGTCTTATGTTACAGACTTTTAACTTACAAATGATACATGTTGCGGGTTGTAAAAATGTGATAGCAGATGTGTTATTGTGGATTTAAGGGAAAATGTGTAGATAAGATTTGACTGATTCCAATGTTATATATGTGCAGAAATATAATTTAGATTAATGACCGATGTACTTAACATTAATGAGATTATGGATTAGAAAAAAAACACCATCTTTTCATTCTGATGGTTCATATTTTCTTATGTGTTATAATGTTGAAGGTGTGTACTGTATTAAATTAGGTTCCCTACAGTGTGGAAACAGGCCCTTCAGCCCAACCAGTCCACACCGACCCCCTGAAGAGTAACCCACCCAGACCCATTTCCCTCTGACTGATGCACCTAACACTATGGGCAATTTAGCATGGCCAATTCACCTGGCCTACACATCTTTGGACTGTGGGAGGAAACCAGAGCACCCAGAGGAAACCCATGCAGACACGGAGAGAATGTGCAAACTCCACAGACAGTTGCCCAAGGCTGGAATCAAACCTGGGACCCTGGTGCTGTGAGGCAGCAGTGCTAACCACTGAGCCACCGTGCTGTCTTATTCGCCTTAAGAGAGAGAATGCTGTTCTGAACTGAGGGATTACAAACACCTGTGCATACGACAGGATGGCAGGCCCAGAGTGCACTGGAACATTGAAATTATGTCACATTTGGCTGTGAAATGGAAACCTAAGTTTTAGTTCTGACAACAATTCAAATTTAACCAATCAATTTAAATTATGCCCCAGGATACTAAAACCCCATCGAGTTTGAATTTATAGTTTTACCAACATGGAACCATTGAGACGATCTGATGTTGGAGGTTTAAGAATGCGGACATTTTAAAAATTCATCAGAGAACAACTGCTGTAGGGAGAGAAAACGCTGAAGAGTTAACTGCCCATCAAACAACTTGCTCTCAAAGAAATTAGAAAATCCTCTCTATCAAAGATATCTTTTCATTTGAAACATACTCATGGTAAAAAGAAAAGAGATGACCCAGGGAGATCGCAGTTAGAAGAGTGAAGACACAGAAGGAGACAGAGACTGTGATTTTGAGATTAAGTTGATGTAATTTTAATTAATGTGTTATTGGAAGAGCATATTGTTATTGAGTTGGAATCAGAGAGTAAGCAGTTAAGAGAAAGGGGAGGGCTTAGATTTGTGAATTTTTTTAATGTTTAATGTTCACTTTTAGAGGAAGAAATAAATTGATATTATTTTCTTTAAATAGTGGAATTTAGGAGTTCTCTGACATTCATATTTTAACAGATTACGCAATCTTTTCTGGGTGTTTGGTTTAATTAGCGGAAGAGGTTCACCCCTGTGTCATGACAGTAAAAATCAGAGTAGATCAAAGGAAACCAATATATATATAGGGTAGTTGGATTTCTAAGAAGACATTTGATAAGATGCTATCTGAAAGTTTTTGCATTTGCAAAACCCCATGATGTTGGAGATGGTTTATTTTCTTGGATAGAAGATTGGCTAATTAATAGGATTGTGATAAAAGTATCAATTTGGGTTGGCAGGCTATAAGTATTGGAGTGCCACAAGAATCACTGACTGGACCACATTTAGAACATAGAACATAGAACAGTACAGCACCGAACAGGCCCTTCAGCCCACGATGTTGTGCCGACCACTGACCCTCATGTATGCACCCTCAAATTTCTGTGACCATCTGCATGTCCAGGAGTCTCTTAAATGTCCCCAATGACCCTGCTTCCACAACTGCTGCTGGCAACGCATTCCATGCTCTTACAACTCTCTGTGTGAAGAACCCACCTCTGACATCCCCTCTATACTTTCCTCCAACCAGCTTAAAACTATGGCCCCTCGTTTCTGCCCTGGGAAATAGTCTCTGGCTATCGAAAGTCATAGTCATAGACTCTGCACAGCACGGAAACAGACCAACTCATCCATGACGACCAGATAGCCTAAATTAATCTAGTCGTATTTGCCAGCATTTAGTCCATTAACCCTTAGCCCCTCCCTATTCAAATACCACCAAAATGCCTTTCATGGGGGGAATGATCTGCTTTTGGTTTGTAAACCAGGGGAGAGTTGGTGATCAATGGCCAGTGGTGTGCCTCAGAGATCAGTGTTGGGACTGCAATTGTTTACAATTTACATCGATGATCTAGAGTTAGGGACCAAGTGGAGCGTGCCAAAGTTCACAAATGACATGAAATTGAGTGGCACAGCAAAGTCTGCAGAGGACACTGGAAGTCTGTGGAGGGATATAAATTGATTAAGTGAGTGGGTAAGGGTCTGGCAGATGGAGTATAATGTTGGTAAATGCGAGGTCATCCACTTTGGTAGGAATGACAGGAGTATTATTTAAATAGTGAATAACTGCAGCATGCTGCTATGCAGAGGGACTTAAGTGATCTTGTGCATGAATCACAGAAGGTTGGTTTGTAGGTATAACAAGTAATTAAGAAGGCAAATGGAGTTTTGTCCTTCATTTCCAGAGGGATGGAGTTTAAAAACAGAGGTTATGTTGCAACTGTACGGGGTGCAGATGAGGCCACATCTGGAATACTGTGTGCAGTTTTGGTCTCCTTACTTGTGAAAGGATGTACTGGCACTAGATTGGGGTACAGACGTGGTTCACAAGAAGTAGAAGTTTGGCTTGTGATTGCGTAGACTGGGATTATACACATTGAAATTTAGAATCTTATGGAAACATATAGAATTATGAAGGGAATAAATAAGATAGAAGCAGGGAGGTTGTTTCCACTGGTGGGTGTAACTAGAACTATGGGGCATTACCTCAAAATAAGGGGGACCAGATTTAGGATGAAATTGAGGAGGAACTTCTTCACTAAAGTCTTGTGAATCTGTGGAATTTCCTGCCCAACGAAGCAGTTGAGGCTATCTCATTGAATGTTTTTAAGATGAAGATTTCTGAACAGTAAAGGAAGTAAGGGTTATGGTGAGAGGGCAGGTAAGTGGAGCTGAGTCCACAAAGTTCAG
The DNA here is from genome assembly GCF_047496795.1 of Chiloscyllium punctatum. Classification (NCBI taxonomy): domain Eukaryota; kingdom Metazoa; phylum Chordata; class Chondrichthyes; order Orectolobiformes; family Hemiscylliidae; genus Chiloscyllium; species Chiloscyllium punctatum. The sequence continues at coordinate 46,813,237 of NC_092780.1, read as the reverse complement.
CCATGATCTTATTGAATGGTGGAGCTGGCTCAAGGGGTCCTAGTTCTTATGTTCAAAATCTCATCCAGCAGGAGCCTCTAGGTCTCTGCCCAGAAAGTAGGGCACCAATATCCCAAATGCCAGGAGTCTGTGGAGGGAAGTCCCAAATGGATAGTGCTTGTCCCGGTGCACCATGGTTCCTAAAGATAGCATGGGCACAAGGGATGTCCGTCAATTCCAGAATACCCACTGAGTAGCGAATTTGGAGAAATGGCGTGTGGTAACATGGGGTTGGAATTGGATGTGAGAGCAGGGTTGGTGGTTAATGAGTTGAATTTAATGAGATACACAGAAAGATCTTGCTCGGCCGTGCAAGGAAAATCCCTTCAAAAAACTCCACACAAGTCACTATCAGTCAAAAATACATTGATTCAGCCCATACTCTCAAGTCACTAAAGTTCCGTTTGTTCTTTAAGATGCAGAAAACAAACTCTCCTGGGACATATAAACAGTATTGTCCAACTTTCACTTCTCACTTAATAGACTGAAAGGAAAAATCGGCAAACACTCATTAAGTAATCCAGAGGGTCAGATTACTGTTCCTGCAACATGGGTAATAGCATCTGGTGGAACTTTAATTTATTTCATAAAGCTAGAAATATAGAGCTGGTCTCAGCGATGGTGACAACAAAACTATCATCAATTATAATAAAAACCCAATAAAAACTAAAACGTTCGACAAGGTTCCCCATGGGAGACTGATTAGCAAGGTTAGATCTCATGGAATACAGGGAGAACTAGCCGTTTGGATACAGAACTGGCTCAAAGGTAGAAGACAGAGGGTAGTGGTAGAGGGTTGTTTTTCAGACTGGAGGCCTGTGACCAGGGGAGTGCCACAAGGATCGGTGCTGGGTCCTCTACTTTTTGTCATTTACATAAATGATTTGGATGCGAGCATAAGAGGTACAGTTAGTAAGTTTGCAGATGACTCCAAAATTGGAGGTGCAGTGGACAGTGAAGAGGGTTACCTCAGATTACAACAGGATCTGGACCTGATGGGCCAATGGGCTGAGAAGTGGCAGATGGAGTTTAATTAAGATAAATACGAGGTGCTGCATTTTGGGAAAGCAAATCTTAGCAGGACATAGACACTTAATGGTAAGATCCTAGGGAGTGTTGCTGAACAAAGAGACCTTGGAGTGCAGGTTCATAGCTCCTTGAAAGTGGAGTCACAGGTAGATAGGATAGTGAAGGTGGTGTTTGGTATGCTTTCCTTTATTGGTCAGAGTATTGTGTACAGGAGTTGGGAGGTCATATTGCGGCTGTACAGGATATTGGTTAGGCCACTGTTGGAATATTGTGTGCAATTCTGGTCTCATTCCTATCGGAAAGATGTTGTGAAACTTGACAGGGTTCAGAAAAGATTGACAAGGATGTTGCCAGGGTTGTAGGATTTGAGCTATAGGGAGAGGCTGAACAGGCTGGGGCTGTTTTCCCTAGAGCGCCGGAGGATGAGGGGTGACCTTATAGAGGTTTCCAAAATTATGAGGGGCATGGATAGGATAAATAGGCAAAGCCTTTTCCCTGGGGTTGGGGAGTCCAGAACTAGAGGCATAAGTTTAGGGTGAGAGGGGAAAGATATAAAAGAGACCTAAGGGACAACTTTTTCACACAGAGGGTGGTGCATGTATGGAATGAGCTGCCAGGGGATGTGGTGGAGGCTGGTATAATTGCATCATTTAAGAGGCATTTGGATGGGTATATGAATAGAAAGGGTTTGGAGGGATATGGGCCGGGTGCTGGCAGATGAGACTAGATTGGGTTGGGATATCTGGTCGGCATGGACGGGTTAGACTGAAGGGTCTGTTTCCATGCTGTACAACTCTATGACTCTAACTGCGGATACTGTAAATCAGAGACAAAAATAGAAATTTCTGGGAAAGCTCAGCAGGTCTGCAGCATCTGTGGAGAGAAATCAGGGTTAATGTTTCATTGACCCTTCCTCAGAACTTGACTAGAAACATTAACTCTGGTTTCTCTCCACAGATGTTGCCGGACCCGCTGAGCTTTTCCAGCATTTTCTATTTTTGTCATAGTAAAAACCCATCTGGTTCTGTAATATTCTGTAGGGAAAGAAATCTTCCATGCTCCATGATCGATTTTGACTGGTGATGTAGACTCAAGGGATCACAAGGTCTACTTTCATTCCTATGTTTGTATCTAATGGTACCTTTGGCCTTAAAGGATATGATTAGATATTAGATTCCCTAACAAGTCCATACTGACCCTCCGAAAATAACCCACCCAGACCCATTTCCCTTTGACTAATGCACCTATGAGTAATTTAGCATGGCCAATTCATCTGACCTGCACATCTTTGGACTATGGGAGGAAACTGGAGCACCCAGAGGAAACCCACACAGACACAGTGAGGATGTGCAAACTCCACACAGTCACCCCAGGCTGGAATCAAACCTGGGTCCCTGGTGCTGTGAGGCAGCAGTGCTAACCACTGAGCCACCATACCATAGTCCAGATCACATTGTAAATATTCCATTCTGTTTAACCTCTTCCCTATATCATCTGCCAGTTTTTGCAGAGTCTGGTTGAAGTTCAGTTCACTAATTTTATGTCATTCTTGGATATTGATTACAATGCCAGCATCCATTTAAAAAATCCTACCTAATGACTGTGAATGGAATTCTGGTTTCTCGCAGGATTTTATTCAGAAATTTTTTGGCCATGAATGTTCCAGGCAAAATCTGTTCAATGTTTTTTAAATAGGAATTTCACAATGAGGTTTCCACAGAAACATTATCAATTTGCATCAACTGCTCAAATAAAGAAAATGATACAGAGTAAACTCGCTTGTTTGTCAACTATACAAAATCCAAATGGTTTTGCATTGCTAGTTTATTAAAAACTGCCCTGATTCACTGCGCTACCATGGTGAATGTGCAGCTGATCAAGTTCAATTAACCCTGTTTCACTCTTCAAACTGTACAACCCCAACTGACATCAGATTATCCTTTGCGGTTTTGTGTTTCTCTGAGGTGATCTGAGACGCAAAGTGGTATTTGAATGACCTACAGCCAGCAGTCCCCACATATAACAATGTCCAGATGTTAAACATAACACTGCGGTATGATAAACTGAAACTACTTTTGTGATCTTGAATCTTACAGATGTATCGATGTATCTTGTACATTCTTATTGTTCCACAGGAATTAGTTAGTTCTTGATTCAATGGATTTCTTTCCCCTTTGATGACCTTTGCAAGTCATGAGGCAGTAATAGAACATAGAACGTTGAGCAGTATAGCACAGTACAGGTCGTACATCACCTGATGAAGGAGCGTCGCTCCGAAAGCTAGGGTGCTTCCAATTAAACCTGTTGGACAATAACCTGGTGTTGTGTGATTTTTAACTTCATTTAGCACACGTAGCCTTCTACCTCTTTGTTACAGTATTCCCACCAATCTCACCATTGCAATTTCTCTAATTACAATACTACTTATAATCTATCCATTACAATTCCATGTATCATCCTACCATCTCTGAATCTCGATAATACCGACCAACTTGCATCCACTTCCTTCTGGACCTGTGTGGCTTTGAGGATGAAGTCTGTAGAGCTACTGTTTATCAGGACAGCACTCCCTAATTCCACCTCATGCACAAAAGTATTAGTCTACCCCATCTTATTCCTGCATACGTCCTCATACTGCTGCAACAAACCTTTCAACTCTGCTCTTTGCTCCCGAGACATTTTGTATAATACTTCAGCATAGTTAATTAAAAATCAATATTGTCATTAGTCAGTGCAAAGAAAGCCCTGTGAGTATAAGATCCATGTGGGCTGAAAATGTATTGCTGGAAAAGCGCAGCAGGTCAGGCAGCATCCAAGGAGCAGGAGAATCGATGTTTCGGGCATAAGCCCTTCTTCAGGAACGTGAAGAAGGGCTGATGCCCGAAACGTCGATTCTCCTGTTCCTTTGATGCTGCCTGACCTGCTGCGCTTTTCCAGCAACACATTTTCAGCTCTGATCTCCAGCATCTGCAGTCCTCACTTTCTCCCCTAAAATCCATTTGGGCCTAAGTGGGAGCTGTTTCATTGTCACTGGCTTAACAATCCTTTGTAACAAGTTAACACAGGGATTTTGCTAACAATCAGTAGTGTTACAAAACATTGTTAAAGATTTTGTGTTTGTGTGTCAACAAATAATGGCTAAGAGTGAGTCAAAGAAGGAGCTTTTCAGATGGGAGACAGAAGCCCGATCAAAAAGGTTGATTTTTAGAAGTGGCTTCAGTTGCTGGCCAAAGAGAAACTCCAGTAGAGAAACACAGTAATATGCAGAACTATCGGCTTTACAGGACCTCCATTTCAGTTTGTACAAGTTCACTCTATGTCTCTGTAGTGATTTGAATGAGGGCCAAGTGGATCCTGTCAAGTATGAGTTCGCTGATTGGGGCTATTAATCTGGTCCAGTGAGGGAGCTCTGGCTGACAGATCTAAACAGAAGTGTCAGAGAACAAAGAGCAAAGAACAATGCAGGACAGGAACAGGCCCTTCAGCCCTCCAAGCCTGTGCTGACATATTTTGCCCTTCCATATTAAAACAGCCTTCCCTTACGGGATCCGTATCCCTCTATTCCCTTCCTATTCATGTATTCGTCCAGGAACTTCTTGAATACTGCTATGGTGTCTGCCTCCACCACCTCCTCTGGCAGTGCGTTTCAGACACTCACCACCCTTTGTGTGAAAACATGCCTCACATATCTCTTTTAAACTCCACTCCCCGACCTCCCCATCCCTTGAACCTGTGTCCCCTAGTAATTGACCCCTCCACCCTGGGAAAAAGCCTCATACTTGTCACTTCATCCATGCCATTCACAATCTCATAAACCTCTTTAAGGTCACCTGACCACAGCTTGCGTTCTAGTGAAAACAAACACAGTCTATCTGAACTTTCTTCATCACTAAAGTTCCCCACACCAGGTAACATCCTGGTAAACCTTCTCAGTTCCCTCTCCAAAACACCCACATCCTTCTGCTAGTGCAGTGACCAGAACTGTACGCAATATTCCAAGTGAGACTGAACAAAAGTTGTACAAAGCTGTAGCATAACTTGTCTATCCTTATACTCAATGCTCCTTCCAATGAAGGCAAGCCTGCCGTAGGCCGTTTTTCCCACCTCATCTTCCTGTGCTGCCACCTTCAGTGACCTGGGGACGTGCACACCCAGATCCCTGAACTGAGGTTCTGTTCACACTGAGTCAGTAAATGTGGAGCTGGAGATAGCACGGCAGGTCAGGCAGCATTAGAGGAGCAGGAGTGTTAACATCTCGGGCAAGACCCTTCATCAGGACTCTGAGAAGCTGGCTTTGGGGAAGCACTCTCCATTTCTAGCTAAAGGGTGACTCGGTGATGGGATACCGGACTCAATGGAGTTATTTCCAATGGGCTGTGAGATCTGTCCAGGATCTATCCCAGTAAAACATGATCACTGTCAGGGACATGGTCAACTCACGTTGTGCCTACCCTCCGGCAGGAGTAGCGGATGTTGTCAGGGAGCCATTGCTCAGGAATCCATACCTCCGTACTCACGAATCCCAATGCCTGCTGGAGGGGAGGGCCATGGCGGTGAGGGTGACCAGGGTCGGAGACGTGCTGGGTGGTGGGTGCCATGTCTGTGAGGGTGACCAGGGTCGGGGACGTGCTGGGTGGTGGGTGCCATGTCTGTGAGGGTGACCAGGGTCGGGGACGTGCTGGGTGGTGGGTGCCATGTCTGTGAGGGTGACCAGGGTCGGGGATGTGCTGGGTGGTGGGGGTCGTGTCTGTGAGGGTGACCAGGGTCGGGAACGTGCTGGGTGGTGGGTGCCATGTCTGTGAGGGTGACCAGGGTCGGGGACGTGCTGGGTGGTGGGGGTCGTGTCTGTGAGGGTGACCAGGGTTGGGGACATGGTGGGTGGTGGGGCCTGGGCTGGACATTGCCCCAGCATACAGCGATCAGGGCAGCAGTATGTGTCCGGTTCGTGGCCACTGCCATTCGACACCTTAAAACAGCAGTGCTCGGACCCAACGTAGTGTACCAGTTGGAGGATGCTCAGATGTACAATGGAATCCCGTCCGTGCTCAGCCCAGCCCGGACGGAATTTCACATTGGCCCCAAGGACCCGTACTTCCCCCGGGAACCTGTGCCCCACAACCTGAGCTGCCTCCAGAATGTGAGGTAAAACAGCAGGCTCTCTTCCCATTGCTGCTATACACCATCCACCTCCTCTCTCTCATCCACCGCCCGGACACGCCTTGGCGTGCCCATTTAACACCGGGCGATGGAAATCCCCAGTGGAGGGCTCTCAACGTGGGAGTCCTCCCCCTTTCTCTCGGGGACCTGGGATGGAGGATGCTACATGTGGCAGTCCCCTGTAACCGCAGATTGCAGTGGGTCACGAACTCCCAGCCCAACTGCTTGTTCTGTGGCTCTGCGGAGTCTGTGGGCCATGTATCTCATAGGTTGTTACTCCCTTTTGAGGGCAGCTGGTGAGGAGAGGAGAGAGCAGATCAGAGGATCTCCTCGTGGGTCTGCTCCTGGGCCTGGCCAACAGGTCCAGGCAGCAGGCCTGGGAGTGGGTCATATCTGCTGACTGCCTGCCCCACTTCTGTGGTTATGTTTGGGCCTGGGATCCTTGGAGAGGGAGCACACTGTGTCCACTGATATTCTCCATGTCTTTAGGGAGAGATGGGCACTGCTGAGGGGTGGGGAGGGGAGTGGGGGGGTGGGTGGGTTGGAGTGCCTAATTTCTCCCTCCAAATCTATTTTGATTTAGACTCCCCCCCCTCACTTTGGTGCCTACCCTCCCCTTCACTTTCTTCACCGAAGTATTGCCCTTATCAGGCTCTGCTTATTAATGTTTCACTGGTCACATGGGTGCTTTCCTGCTGGTGGTACATAGAGAATAAAGTGTTTGCACAATGGTGTCTTTTTACTGAGTTGCTTCACATACACACACAGCCACAGGGTGATGGAAAAAGGGAGATAAAGGACCACATGGTGAAGGGTTACTGGCCCCCTTGGAGTTTTCTTTACTGATGTAACCTTCTGGGCTCAGCCCTACACTCTGGAGCTCCCTCCCCACACCCATCCACCCTTACCACGTTTAAAACATTCTTTATTCAAGCTTTTGATCATCTGACCAGAATTATCCTCAATATGGCTCAGTGTCACATTCCATTTTGTATCACCCTTGTGAGGAACTCTGGGAAGGTTTGTTCTGTTAATGGCACTATAGAGGGACAACTTGTTGTTGGCATCCTTTGATTAATAATCCTTTACAATGTTTGTTGGGAACAGATCCCAGTGGCCCCTTGCAAAAGAAAGAGAGCAGGGACCAGGTCAAAGAGAATTCATTGTAAGATTATTAACAACCACATGCTTATGTAGAATATTAGTGAAATGTTGGTTATAATACAATAAATCCTCACTTAACACTGGTTTGGTCAGGTTGGCATGTTGTAACATTGTGATTAAATAGTGGGTAAAACTTGTACCCTCCTGCATACAGAATTTGCTGGTGGGGGAGAAAAGCAGTGGATGGAATCCTTCCAGATTCCAATCTCCACCCTGATGATGCCCACAGCAGCCTCTACTGCCTCACAGCACCAAGGACTCAGGTTCGATTCCAGCCTCGGGCGACTGTCTGTGTGGAGTTTGCACATTCTGCCCCCCCCCGTGTCTGCATGGGTTTTCTCCAGATACTCCGGTTTCCTCCCACAGTCCAAAAGGTGAGCAGGTCAGGTGAATTGGTCATGCTCAATTGCCCACAGTGTTCAGGGATGTGTAGTTTAGGTGGAGGAGGCATGGGAAATGTAGAGTAAGAGGGTAGGGGAATGGATCTGGGTGGGTTACTCTTTGGAGGGTCAGTGTGGACTTGGGCCAAATGGCCTGTTTCCACATTGCAGGGATTCTATGATTCAATTCACGTGACCAATTCAGACTCTTAGGTGGACAATTAATTCCCATTTAAAGTCCATTTTCTATCAGCACTGGTATCCATCTAGATGAGGCTGAGGGGTGACCTTACAGAGGTTTATAAAATCACGAGGGGCATGGATAGGATAAATAGACAAAGTCTTTTCCCTGGGGTCGGGGAGTCCAGATCTAGAGGGCATAGGTTTAGGGTGAGAGGGGAAAGATATAAAAGAGACCTGAGGGGCAACATTTTCAAGCAGAGGGTAGTGTGTGTATGGAATGAGCTGCCAGAGGATGTGGTGGAGGCTGGTACACTTACAACATTTAAAAGGCACCTGGATGGGTATATGAATAGGAAGGGTTTAGAGGGATATGGGCCAAGTACTGGCAAAGCAGACTAGATTAATTTAAGATATCTGATTGGCATGGACGAGTTGGACTGAAGGGTCTGTTTTGGTGTGTACATCTCTATGACATTATGTGACCTTGTGTTGTTATGTGGGAAAGACATCCATCAAACCTGTGCAGGGTTACTTGCAGTCTCCTGGCCTGAGGGCAGTGACCCTCCTCATGACCAGGGATTTGAGTAATATTGCATTAGGCAGGGGTTAGTCCT
>NC_092780.1:46767171-46799671 GCF_047496795.1 Chiloscyllium punctatum | reverse complement strand
AATGCTATCCCTTATCACCAAGTTCTCAGACTCCGCCGAGGACATGCAGGTCCTGGGCCTCCTCCACCACCGCTCCCTCACCACCCGACACCTGGAGGAAGAACACGTCATCTTCTGCCTTGGAACCCTTCAACCCAGGGTATCAATGTGGACTTCACCAGTTTCCTCATTTCTCCTCCCCCCCAGCCTACCCCAGTTCCAACCTTCCATCTCGGCATCATCCTCATGACCTGTCCTACCTGTCAATCTCCCTTCCCACCTATCCGCTCCACCCTCCTCTCTGACCTATCACCTTCCTCCCCACCCCTATCCACCTATTGTACTCTTTGTTACCTTCTCCCCAGACCCACACCCCTCCCATTTATCTCTTCACCCTGAAGGTTCTCTGCCTTTATTCCTGATGAAGGGCTTTTGCCTGAAACATCGATTTTTCTGCTCCTCGGATGCTGCCTGACCTGCTGTGCTTTTCCAGCACCACTCTAATCTAGACTCTGATCTCCAGCATCTGCAGTCCTCACTTTTGCCATAGATAGTTGGGGACTTGTCCAACTTTATGTCTTTTCGAATACCCAACACTTCCTCCCTCCTTATGCCGACCTGACCTAGAGTAATCAAAGACCTATCCCTACCCTCAGTATCCATTATGCCCCTCTCCTCTGTGAATACCAATACAAAATACTGAATAAGAATCTCACCCATTTTCTCTGACTCCACCCATAACTTTCCTTCTTTGTCCTTGAGTGGGTCAACCCTTTCTCCAGTTACCCTCTTGTTCATTATATATGAATAAAAGGCTTTGGGATTTTCCTTGACCCTGTTTGCTAAAGATATTTCATGATCCCTTTTAGCCCTCTTAATTCCTCATTTCTGATTGGTCCTACATTCCCAATATTCTTCCATAGCTTCAAATATCTTCAGTTACCTAGACCTATGTATGCTTCCTTTTCCCTCTTAGCTAGTCTCACAATTTCACCTGTCATCCATGGTTCCCTAATCTTTCCATTTCAATCCCTCATTTTCACAGGGACCATGTTTGTCCTGCACTCTAATCAACCTCTCTTTAAAAACCTCCCACATATCAAATGTGGATTTACCCTCAAACGGCTGCTCCCAATCCACATTCCCCAGCACCTGTTGAATTTTGCTATAATTTAGCACTCTTCCTTTAGAATCACTCTCGTCTTTGTCCATGAGTATTCTAAAACTTATGGAATTGTGATCACTATTCCCAAAATAATCCCTCACTGAAACTTCAATCACTTTGCTGGGCTCATTCCCCAACACCAGGTCTAGTATGGCCCCTTCCCGAGTTGAACTACCGGCTCTAGAAACCCCTCCTGGATGCTCCTTATAACTTCTGCTCCATCTAGACCTCTAACACCAAGTGAATCCCAGTCAATGTTGGGAAAATTAAAATCTTTCATCACCACCAACCTGTTACTCCTACATCTTTCCATAACCTGTTTACGTATTTGTACCTCTCTCACCGTTGGGAGGCCTGTAGTACAGCCCAGCATTGTTACCACACCCTTCCTATCTCTGAGCTCTGCCTATATTGCCTCACTGCTCGCATCCTCCACAGTGCCCTCCTTCAGCACAGCTGGGATATCCTCTCTGACCAGTAATGTAACTCCTCCACCCCTTTTACCTCCCTCTCTAACCTGCCTGAAGCATCGATATCCTGGGATATTTAGTTACCACTCATGCCCTTCCCTCAACCAAGTCTCAGTAATAGCAATAACATCATACTCCCAGGTACTAATCCAAACCCTAAATTAATCTGCCTTATCTACTACACTTGTTGCATTAAAATAAGTGCACCTCAGAATTCTATTAAGTTGATAAGACATGATCTGTGTGTGTGTGTGTTTGAGTGAGAATTTGTGTATGTGCATGTGAGTGTGTGTATGTTTGTGAGAGTTGGGGGGTGGGTGGGGTTGTGTGTGTGTGGGGGGGGTTGTGTGTTGTGTGGGGTTGTGTGTGTGTGTGTTGGGGGGGAGTGGGGTTGTGTGTGTTGGGGGGGTGGGTGGGGTGAGTGGGGGTGGTTGCACAAATGCATTTTCTCAGCTTCTTAAACATTCACGCATGGGTAAAATTTCAAATTATAGGGGTGGGAGAGCAGGAGGTAGTGATCCCCCACATGGGACCTTCTACACACCATTATGAGAGGCCCCCAAACAGCACTTTGTTCACTGCTACCCGTGAACATCAGTCAGCCTCTGACCATCACCCCCTCACCTCTGGGAGGTGTGGGAGACCAGGCAGAAGGAGGCTCCACTCTTCAGCGATACTCCCCTTGAGGTACTCCTACTGGGTGTCCAGGGCAGAAGGATTTTTGTTTTGCCCAATAAACTACAAGAGACAATTGTGACTGACCAATGGCAGCCTGGACAGAGGAGGCTACAGAGGTCAGCAACTAGAAAGAAGCTGTGGCCAATGCCACAAGAGGATAGGGACATTGAAATAGGCCATTCAACCCTTTGAGCTTGTTCTGCCATGAAATGAAATCATGGCTGACCTGTGGCCGAACTCCATATCCCTTAATCTTTTGTTGAACAAAGTTTTCATCTCGCTCGGATTTAATATTAACAACTTATCCAGCATGTTTGTGAAAGAAAGTTCCAAACATCTCCTGTCTTTTGGGTTTGGAAGTGCTTCCTAACATCTCTCCAAAATGGTCTGGCCCCAACTCTCTGACTGGGTCCCCTAGTCCTAGAATTTCCAACCAGCGGGAATGTTTATTTTACCTATTCTGTCTTTTCCTGTTCATATCTTGAAGACACTGATCAGATCACTGCTTAACCTTCTAAATTCTAGAGAAAAGACAGGCCTAATTTCTATAAACAGTCCTCACAATTAATTATCATTCTTGTCCACCAGTGTTGTATTTCCAGGTTAATGTATCCTCCCTAAGGTATGGTGCCCAGATCTGCTCCAAGTAGGGTCTAAGCAGCTTTTTGTATAACTGCAGCATAACTTCTACTTCAGTCCCCTTGACATAAAGACCAGCATTTTCATGGCTTTCTCGATTATTTTCTGCACCTGGTTTGTGCCATGTTAGAGATCTATGCACCTGAACCCCCAAGTCTCTTTGGGCATCCATTGTATTTAACATCATGCCATTTAGAATGTATCCAAATCTATGCTTTTTTTTTGCTGTAAACTGGATAACCTTGCTTACACTTAACTCCATCTGCCACAGTTCTGCCCATTCACTTAGATTAGGTTCCCTACAGTGTGGAATCAGGCCCTTCCACCCAACACCAACCCTCCAAAGAGTAACCCATTTCCCTCTGAAGGATGCACCTAACACTATGGGCAATTTAGCATGGCCAATTCACCTGGCCTGCACATCTTTGGACTGTGGGAGGAAACCCACACAGACACGGGGAGAATGTGCAAACTCCACACAGACAGTCACCCGAGGCTGGAATCGAACCTGGGACCCTGGTGCTGTGTGGCAGCAGTGCTAACCACTGAGGCACCGTGCCACCTGAAGTCGATCAATATCCATTTGTAGTTTGATGCTATTACCTACACAATGTCACCTACATTTGTGTCATCAGCTAATTTGGATATAAAGTTTTTTATGCCACTATCCGATCATTAATAAATGATGTGAATAATCCAGACCAGAACAGATCCTTGTGGGACACCATTTTGCTAACGTGAGTATATTATGTCCACTTTCTGTCACCTGTCACTCAACAAAATTCCCGGTTATGTCAGTAATTTGTGCTCAATTCCAATACCTTAACAGTTAGCTAACAGTCTCTTATGTGGGTTTTTATCAACAAGCTTCTGGTAGTCCACATAAATGACATCCATAGACATTCGCCTGTCTACTACCTCAGTCACCTCTTCAAAACCTTTACTGAGACAGGATGAATGATCGGTTGTACTCCGCCAGGGCACATACCACTGTCTACCCAAAGCTAATTCACACTTATCAGGGTGTGACACAATTGTAAGGCTCTCAGTGCACAGGGCTGTATTTCAGGGGCATCTCCATCAGATACCTCACATACAATCAACATCTGTCACTTCATTGCAGCTACCAATGTAACACAGTTGTACTGCTTCCCTCCTTGTTCACACTTAAAACAGAGTGGGACAGTGGCTCAGCGGTTAGCACTGCTGCCTCACAACACCAGGGACCCAGGTTTGACTCCAGCCTCAGGTGACTGTCTGTGTGGAGTCTTCACATTCTCCTCGTGACTGTGTGGGTTTCCTCCGGGTGCTCCAGTTTCCTCCCACAATCCAAAGAAATGCAGATTAGGGTGAATTGGCCACGCTAAATTGCCCACAGTGTTCAGGCATGTGTAGGTTAGGTGCATTAGTCAGGGGTTAATGTAGGGGAATGGGTCTGAGTGGGTTACTCTTTGGAAGGTCGGTGTGGACTTGTTGGGCCAAATGGCCTGTTTCCACGCTGTCAGGATTGTATAAAAAGAGTGACAACACCTTCCATCACAACTGATAGAACACACATATCTGACAGCTTTGCACTAAAGGACAAAAGTTCGGGTCAGTCATTAAGGATGTGATAACAGTGTTTGGAAAGTGGTGACAGCATTGGTGCAAGTCAGCATGGATTCACTAAAGGGAAGTCATGATTGACAAATCTTCTAAAGTCTTTTGAGGATGTGACCAGTAGAATAGACAAGAGTGAATCGGTAGATGTTGTGTATCTGGACTTTCAAAGGGCTCCTGACAAGGTCCCACACAAGAGATTGGTAAGGAAAATTAAAGCTCATGGTATCGGAGGTAACACATTGACATGGATAGAGAATGAGGTAAAAACAATGACTACAGATGCTGGAAATCAGATTCTGGATGAGTGGTGCTGGAAGAGCACAGCAGTTCAGGCAGCATCCAAGTAGCTTTGAAATCGACGTTTCGGGCAAAAGCCCTTCATCAGGAATAAAGGCAGTGAGCCTGAAGCATGGAGAGATAAGCTAGAGGAGGGTGGGGGTGGGGAGAAAGTAGCATAGAGTACAATGGGTGAGTGGGGGAGGAGATGAAGGTGATAGGTCAAGGAGGAGAGGGTGGAGTGGATAGGTGGAAAAGAAGATAGGCAGGTAGGACAAGTCCGGACAAGTCATGGGGACAGTTACTGAGCTGGATGTTTGGAACTTGGGTGAGGTGGGGGAAGGGGAAATGAGGAAACTGTTGAAGTCCACATTGATGCCCTGGGGTTGAAGCATTCCGAGGCGGAAGATGAGGCGTTCTTCCTCCAGGCGTCTGGTGGTGAGGGAGCGGCGGTGAAGGAGGCCCAGGACCCCCATGTCCTCGGCAGAGTGGGAGGGGGAGTTGAAATGTTGGGCCACAGGGCGGTGTGGTTGATTGGTGCGGGTATCACGGAGATGTTCCCTAAAGCGCTCTGCCAGGAGGCTCCCAGTCTCTCCAATGTAGAGGAGACCGTATCGGGAACAACGGATACAATAAATGATATTAGTGGATGTGCAGGTAAAACTTTGATGGATGTGGAAGGCTCCTTTAGGGCCTTGGATAGAGGTGAGGGAGGTGGTGTGGGCACAGGTTTTACAGTTCCTGCGGTGGCAGGGGAAAGTGCCAGGATTGGAGGGTGGATCATAGGGGGGTGTGGACCTGACCAGGTAGTCGCGGAGGGAACGGTTTTTGTGGAAGGCGGAAAGGGGTGGGGAGGGAAATATATCCCTGGTAGTGGGGTCTGTTTGGAGGTGGCGGAAATGTCAGCAGATGATTTGGTTTATGCGAAGGTTGGTAGGGTGGAAGGTGAGCACCAGGGGCATTCTGTCCTTGTTACGGTTGGAGGGGTGGGGTCTGAGGGCGGGATGTAGACGAGATGCGTTGGAGGGCATCTTTAACCACGTGGGAAGGGAAATTGTGATCTCTAAAGAAGGAGGCCATCTGGTGTGTTCTATGGCGGAACTGGTCCTCCTGGGAGCAGATCCAGCGGAGGCGGAGGAATTGGGAATACGGGATGGCATTTTTGCAAGAGGTAGGGTGGGAAGAGGTGTAATCCAGGTAGCTGTGGGATTCGGTGGGTAGAGAATTGGCTGGCAGACAGGAAGCAGAGAGTTGGAATAAATGGGTCTTTTTCAGAATGCCAGGCAGTGACAAGTGGGGTACCACAGGATTCAGTACTGGGACCCCAGCTCTTCACAATACACATTAATGATTTGGATGAAGGAAATAGAGTCATGGAGTCACAGAGGTGTACAGCATGGAAACAGACCCTTTGGTCCAACCCATCCGTGCCGACCAGATATCCTAACCTAATCAAGTCCCATTTGCCAGCACTTGGCCCATATCCCTCTGAATCTTTCTTATTCAAATACTGATCCAGATGCCTCTTAAGTGTTGCAATTGTACCAGCCTCCACCACTTCCTCTGGCAGCTCATTCCATACACGTACCAAACTCTGTGTGAAAAAGTTACTCCTTAGGTCCCTTTTATAACTTACCCTTCTCACCCTAAACCTATGCCCTCTAATTCTGGACTCCCCCACCCAGGGAAAAGACCTTGTCTATTTACCCTATCTATGCCCCTCATGATTTTATAAAGTTACCCCTCAGCCTCCGATGCTCCAGGGGTAAGGGGTATATGGGGTAAGCCATTCAGGACTGAGATGAGGAAGAATTGCTTCCCTCAGAGAAAAGCGCAGCAAGTCAGGCAGTATCCAAGGAGCTGGAGAATCGACACTTCGGGCATGAGCCCTTCTTCAGGAATGAGGAGAGTGTGCGAAGCAGGCTAAGATAAAAGGTAGGGAGAAGGGACTTGGGGGAGGGGCGTTGGGAATGCGATAGGTGGAAGGAGGTTAAGGTGAGTGCGATAAGGTGAGGGTGATAGGCCGGGGTGGGGGGCAGAGAGGTCAGGAAGAAGATTGCAGGTTAGGAAGGCGGTGCTGAGTTCGAGGGTTGGGACTGAGACAAGGTGGGGGGAGGGGACATGAGGAAACTGGAGAAATCTGAGTTCATCCCTTGTGGTTGGAGGGTTCCTAGGCGGAAGATGAGGCGCTCTTCCTCCAGGCGTCGTGTTGCTATGGTCTGGCGATGGAGGAGGCCAAGGACCTGCATGTCCTTGGTGGAGTGGGAGGGGGAGTTGAAGTGTTGAGCCACGGGGTGGTTGGGTTGGTTGATCCGGGTGTCCCAGAGGTGTTCTCTGAAATGTTCCGCAAGTAGGCGGCCTGTCTCCCCAATATAAGAGGAGGCCACATCGGGTGCAGCGGATGCAGTAAATGATGTGTGTGGAGGTGGAGGTGAATTTGTGGCAGATATGGAAGGATCCCTTGGGGCCTTGGAGGGAAGAAAAGGGGAGGGGGGGGGGGTGTGGGCGCATGTTTTGCATTTCTTGCGGTTGCAGGGGAAGGTGCCGGGAGTGGAGGTTGGGTTGGTGGGGGGTGTGGACCTGACGAGGGAGTCACGGAGGGAGTGGTCTTTTCGGAACGCTGATAGGGGAAGGGAGGGAAATATATCCCTGGTGTGGAGTCCGTTTGGAGGTGGTGGAAATGACGACGGATGATACGCTGTACATGGAGGTTGGTGGGGTGGTAGGTGAGGACCAGTGGGGTTCTGTCCTGGTGGCGACTGGAGGGGCAGGGCTCAAGGGGGGAGGAGCGGGAAGTGGACCTCTCCGCCCCCACCCCCACTCCGGCCTATCACCCTCACCTTAACCTCCTTCCACCTATCGCATTTCTAATGCCCCTCCCCCAAGTCCCTCCTCCCTACCTTTTATCTTAGCCTGCTGGACACACTTTCCTCATTCCTGAAGAAGGGCTCATGCCTGAAACATCGATTCTCCTGTTCCTTGGATGCTGCCTGACCTGCTGCGCTTTTCCAGCAACACATTTTCAGCTCTGATCTCCAGCATCTGCAGTCCTCACTTTCTCCTGACAGCATCTGTGGCAAGAAATCAGAGTTAAACTTTTGGGTTCGGTGACCCATCCTCAGAGCCTGAATTCTGATTTCTCTTCACAAGAGCTGCTTGACCTTCTTGTATAGCAACTTCTGTTTTAGTTTCCCTGTAGAATGTTGGGTGCAGCGTTATTCTAGAGGTTGGGAGCAGCTCACACCTCCATCATCCTGCTCGGGTATGATTAGATTAGATTCCCTACAGTGTGGAATCAGGCCATTTGGCCCAACCAGTCTACACCGACCCTCCGAAGAGTAAACCACCCAGACTAATTTCCCTCTGACTGATGCATCTAGCACTATGGACAATTTTGCATGGCCAATTCACCTGGCCTGCACATCTTTGGATTGTGGGACGAAACCAGAGCACCTGGAGGAAACCCACGCAGACACTGGGGGAGAACGTGCAAACTCCAAACAAACAGTCACCCGAGGCTGGAATTGAACCTGGGACCCTGGTGCTGTGTGGCAGCAGTGCTAACCACTGAGCCACCGTGCCGCCCCATTGGTGGAGTTACTACAAATGTAACACTGTTGACTGACACCAACCATTATTAATAATCCAGAGTTTGTTCAGAATTTATTCAATAAGTACATTAGTTTACAGGGCTGTAACACACAGTCCATAATTAGTGATATTTTACATTGATATCTCTTCATTCCTGTAATCTCCATCTGCACTCTCATTTTCCTTCTCGTTTTGCCTCTGCCTCTTCACTGGGTAAACTGTTACAGGCAGGCACCCTCCCGTGAGAACTTTGGCAACTCTTCAATAATCCTCAATATCCAACCTTGTTGAGCAACACAGGTGAACTCAGTCTTACATCCACACCAACCGCTACTAACTCACTCAGTACAGAGCAAGTGGCACACTTACTGACTGGGCCAGAAAGGTTTCCCAGTCCCCTAAAGGAATCTCCAGCTCTCCATCACACCTCTACGAGTTCTTCAGTTGCACACAGACTCTCAACAGGTGCACCATAGGAACAGGAATTGTACCGAGTCCTCCAACCCCGTTCTTGCCCTTTGGTTACATGAATCTCCCCTGAACCTGGATGGGAGAGAATCGTACCTGTAAGAGCTGCTTCTTTTGCTCAGTGCTGGAGCTGGTTTCCTCAATTTCTTGCAGCAGGATTTACTATTTTTAAATGTTTTTGCTTTGTTTATGGAACTTATAAACATAAAAATCAAACAAAAATACTTCAAATGGGAGAAAAGAGAGAGTAGGAGACCTCATGTCAGGAGAGACCATGTGGGAGGTCAGAGAATGGCTGTAGACTTAAAGAAAACATCAGTAAAATCCAAGCAGTGAACTTTCACAGCAGACTGACTGAAACTTTAAACATTTCTGCAAATTGGAGTCAGGACGAAGAAAAAGAAAGAGTGCAGTTTCACAGTTGACCTTGGAGAGATCTGATTACCAGAACGAGTGTCAGGATTTACAGCCTGATCAGCTCAGTGTTTGTTTTTAAACTTTTTTTTTGTAAATCTACAATAGTGAGTAGAGTGAGGGTTTTTAAAAATGTGTTTTCCTGATCCGCCTCTTGATTAAGCTTTTAATAAATATAAAATGTAGGTATTAAGTGATCCTGGAGCAGTGTTTTTAGAGCAGTAAGACGGTGCTATTTTCTGGGTCTGTAGATTGTCAAGGTGTAACGATGACCTTTAGTAGAGTGATGTGCTCTTCCTATTGGATGTGGGAGATTAGGGAGAATTTCCATGTTTGGATGACTGTGTCTGCAGGGAGTGTGTTTGGTTGCAAATCCTATTGGATTATATGGATCAGTAGTTAGAGGCAATGAGAAATTTACAGGAGCTAGGGGATGTGATGGGTGGCAATTTTTGGACAGTAGAAAAACCACAGATACAGTCAGGTAGATGGGTTAGCTCCAGGAAAGGTAGGAGAGGGAGGCAGGTGGTGCAGGAGTCTCCTGTGGCTATCCCCATCTCAAACAGGTGCGCTAGTTTGGAAAATGTAACGGGTGATGGACTCTGAGGGAAAGATAGCACGAACAGCCAAGTTTCTGGTAATGAGACTGGTTCGACTGTAATGAGAGGTATGCCAGGTTCCAAGTGATCGATTCTGATAGGGGACTCTCTATTCAGGGACACAGACAGATGTTTCTGTGGCCAGCAGTGAGACATCAGAATGGTTTGTTGCCTCCCTGGTGCCAGGGTTAAGGATGTCTCAGAGAGGGTGCAGAATATTCTCAAAGGGGAGAGTAAACAGTGGGGTGTCATTGCTCACACTGATGTTCACAACATAGGAAGAGGAAAGAATGAGGTTCTGAGGAGACAATATAGGAAACTAGGAAGGAAGTTAAAAACTAGGTCCTTGAGAGTAGTAATATCTGGATTACTCCTGGTGCCATGTGCTAGGAATTGGAGGATAAAGCAAACAAATATGTAGTTGAGGAGCTAGTGCAAGGGACAGGGATTCACATTTTTGGAGATTTGGAATCTCTTCTGGGGTATAAGGACGGGTTCCATCTGAATTGGAAGGGACTAATATACTGTTGGGGAGATTTACTACACAGGAGGATTTAAACTAGTGGGGGAAGGGGGTGGGTGGATGGTGCAGGGACAGTGGGACCCAAAAAGACAGTGAGAAAAGAGATAAACCTGATATTGGTACAGTTGGGAAGAAGAGTGAGTCAAATAGTCAGAGCAGGCAACAGCAAGGAAAAGAATAAAGTAAAACTGATAAATTAAACTGCATTTATTTCAATGGAAGGGGCCTAACAGGGAAGGCAGATGAACTCAGAGCATGGTTAGGAACATGGGACTGGGATATCATAACAATTACAGAAACATGGCTCAGAGATGGGCAGGACTGGCAGCTTAATGTTCCAGGATACAAATGCTACAGGAAAGATAAAAAGGGGAGCAAGAGAGGAGGGGGAGTGGCGGTTTTGATTGGGGATAACATTACACCTGTACTTAGGGAGGATATTCCTGGAAGTATGTCCAGGAAGTTATTTGGGTGGAACTGAGAAATAAGAAAGGGATGATTACCCTATTGGGATTGTTTTGTAGACCTCTAATAGTCAGAGGGAAATTGAGAAACAAATTTGTAAGGAGATTTCAGTTACCTGTAGGAATAACAGGATGGTATTAGTAAGGGATTTTAACTTTCCAAACATGGACTGCCATAATGTTAAAAGTTTAGATGGAGAGGAATTTGTTAAGTGTGTACAAGAATATTTTCGGATTCAGTACATGGAAGAACCGACGAGAAAAGGCGCAAAACTTGACCTACTGTTGGGAAATAAGGCAGGGCAGGTGACTGAGGTGTCAGTGGGGGAGCACTTTGGGGCCAGCGACCATAATTCTATTAGATTTAAAATAGTGATGGAAGTGGGTAGCCTGACCTAAAAGTTAAAGTTAGAGGAAGGCCAATTTTGACAGGATTAAGAAAGAACTTTCAATAATTGATCGGCAGTTGCCATTCACAGTTGGGAAGTGGAAGATGTTCAAAAATGAGGTAATGAGAGTACAGAGACAGTATGTTTCTGTTGGTGTGAAGGTAAGGCTGGTGGGTGTAGGGAACGCTGGGTGACAAGAGAAATTGAGACTCGGGTCAAGAAAAAGAAGGCGGCATGTATTAGATATAGACAGATGGGATGGTACACTCAAGAGGGAAATCAGGAGGGCAAAAACAGGACATGAAATAGCTTTGGCAGATAGGATAAGGAGAATCGAAAAAAGATTCTACAAATACGTTAAGAACAAAGAAATAACTAAGGACAGAAATGGGTTCCTTAAGATCAGTAAAGTAGTATATGGGTGGAACTGCAGGAAATGGGTGAGATACTAAATAAGTATTTCGCGTCAGTATTTAGTGGAGAATGATGTAGATACTAGAGAACTTGGAGAAATAAATTGTGATATCTTGAAAAGTGTCCACATTACAGCAGAGATGGTACTGGATGTCTTAAAAAATCGTAAAGGTGGTTAAATGCCCAGGAAATGATTTTGTATCTTCAAAACTACTAGTGAGGTGCCAGAAAACAGAATGGTGGCTAACGTGGTGCCATTATTTAAGAAAGGTGGTAAAGGAAAGCCAGGGAACTATAGGCCAATGAGCCTGATGTCACTGGTGGCCAAGTTGTTTGAGGCAGTCCCAAGGGACATGTATTTGGAAAGGCAAGGACGGATTCGGGATAGTCAGCATGGCTTTCCGTGTGGGAAATCAGGTTTCACTAATTTTGAGTTCTGTGAAGAAATAACAAAGAACGTTGATGAGGGCAGAGGCATGGATGTGATCTATATTGACTTCAGTAAGGCATTTGACAAGATTCCTGATGTACTATAGCCCCCTCCAATAATCACTTGGAACCCAGGGAGAGCTAGCCATTTAGATAGTGAACTGGCTTGAAGGTAGAGGAGAGAAGGTGATGGTGGAGGATTGCTTTTCAGACTGGAGCCTGTGACCAGTGGTGTTCCAGGATTAGTGCTGGGTCCACTGCTTTTTGTCATTTATATAAATGATTTAGATGTGAACGTAGGAGGTATGGTTAGTAAGTTTGCAGATGACACCAAAATTGGATGTGTAGTGGACAGTGTAGAAGGTTACCTCAGAGTGCAATAGGATCTTGATCAGATGGGCCAATGGGTTGAGGAGTGGCAGCTGGAGTTTAATTTAGATAAATGCGAGGTGCTGCATTTTGGAAAGACAAATCAGGGCAGGACTTATTCACTTAATGGTGGAGTCCTGGAGAGTGTTGCTGAACAAAGAGACCTTGAAGTGCAAGTTCACTGGTCCTTGGAATTGGTGTCACAGGTAGATAGGATAGTGAAGAAAGAGTTTGGAACATATTCCTTTATTGGAGAGTAAGAGTTGGGATGTAATGTGACTGTACAGGGCATTGGTTTGGCCACTTTTGCAACTTAAAAGGCATCTGGATACATCTATGAATAGGAAGATTTCGAGGGATGTGGGCAAAATGCTGGACTAGATTAATTTAGGATATCTGGTATGGACGTATTGGACCAAAGGATCTGTTTCTCTGCTGTACAACTCTATGACTAATCTTTACCTTAATCTACTTACCAGCTTTGGTTCTGTAACCTCACAAAAAACATAGCACTGCTGTGCTGGAAGATCCCAGACTTGTAACTCTCTGCCTTTTCTCTCTCCACACATGCTGCCTGACCTGTTGAGAAACTTACAGCATTTTCCATTTCCAATTTAAAAAGTCTCTCAATCTTGGAGCTGTGAAATTCACAGCTGAACCCTGCGCTACCACCTCCTCCCCCTACCTGAACTGTAACAAAGTGCTTCCTGACTTCCTGTCCTGAACAGTCATGAGTTATTTTTTTAGTTATGCCTGTCTAATTCACAAGCCCCCAGCACAAGCAACAGTTCCCCTCTAAAGCAAATAGAGAATTTCACTGCATAGATAAACACATCTGTCATATCAAGTGAACTGTACAACTTGTGCTCACATTCTACTGAATCCTGGAACATTTCTAGTACAGGAGCAGGGATGTGTTGTTGCAGTTATACAGGGCCTTGGTGAGGCCACATCTAGAATATTGTGAGCAGTTTTGGTCTCCGTTTCTGAGGAAGGATGCTCTTGCTCTCGAGGGAGTGCAGCGAAGGTTTCCCAGGCTGATTCCAGGGATGGTGGGACTGATGTACAAGGAGAGATTGATGAGGTTAGCATTGTTTTCCCTGGAGTTCAGACGAGTGAGGGGGGGAATCTCAGACACTTATAAAATCCCAACAGGACTAGACCGGGTAGATGCGTTGAGGATGTTCCCGATGGTGGGTGTGTCCAGAACCAGTGGTCACAGTCTGAGGATTCGGGTGGACTATTTAGGATGGAGGTGAGGAGACATTTCTTCGGCCAAAGAGGGGTGAGCCTGTAGAACTCATTACCACAGGAAGGAGTTGATGCCAAAACATTGAATGTCTTCAAGAGGCAGCTGGATACTGCACTTGGAGTGAATGGGATCAGAGGTTATGGGAGAAAGCAGGATTAGGCTACTGAGTTGGATGATCAGCCATGATCATGATGAATGGCAGAGCAGGCTCAAAGGGCTGAATGGCCTCCTCCTGCTCCTGTTTCTACTGATGGGGGATGCCAAATGATCCACCATGTCTTGCATTATTTGAAAATGAGCTACACTGCTGACTCCTAAATTTGACTTTGTAAATGACAGAATCAGTGGAAGCCCACGGCGATTTTGAGGTCCTTCTGCATTGATCTGGAAAATGTCACAAACAGGAACAGAATTGATCAAAAAGGCTAATGGAATGCTGGCCTTGAAATCTAGAGAATGAGAACACAAGGGGTTTGAAGGTTATACAGAGCCCTGCTTGGACCACACCTGGAGTCACTAAGCAGTTCAGGGCACTACACTTTCCAAAGGACACGTGGGATTCACGAGGGAAGAGGGTGAATTTACCAGAATCATAATTGACACTTTGGAGGCTACAGTACAAGTAGTGATTATACAAAAGATGTTGTACAAAGACTGAGTTTCCAATTCCTGAATAAAGACAAAAATATGATTATTGCAAACCAAGAGAGAGTTTTCCAGCTCTGCATCAAAGATGTAAAAATTATTTTATAAAAATACAGTACCCATCATTCTAATCTACCACACGTTATTCTAATCTACTAATATACACCTAATTTAAGACATTAACTCTGTCATGTTAACCTTTTAAAAAACTACTAGAGTATTTCTGTACACAGGGCCCATTAATACAAAGGCAACAATTTCACTTTAATTCCAGTCTCCAATCGTTGTGTATTCTCCCCTGGACTCGCTGTGGTTGGCACTGGGCAAGGAGGGGCAGAGTGGGTCACAGTAAGAGTTCATGCCACACAGGCAGACTGTGAGAGGGTTGCTTGGTCCACACTATAAACTCTTAATCCTGATCCTGACAAAGAGAGTGGCTGGTGACAGAGAGGCAGAGTCTTTGGACAACAGGTGGATGTGGCGATAACCTGTGGGTACAAACAGAAAAACAAGTTAAAATGGGCTACAAATTTCAGGGGAGCACTGACAGTGCCCAGCCCTAAGCCCTATCCACATAACCCATTGACTTTCTGTATTTAATAATCTTAGAGGTAACTTTGCACAGCATCAGCAGCACCTCAGCTGGATGTAACCAATCGCCCAATTCCCCACTGTGGGCAGGAGTCTCTCAGAATGGGAAATTGGCCTCCAAGATCCTGATGTAGACTCTAAGACTCAACAGCATAGACCTACACAGACACAGAAAGCGGGGGAAGGAGGCATTCCTGCTAGTTTGTGCTGCACTGTTGTAGAAAATGTTTTGTTCAAGCATTCTGAAAATCTCAGTGCTTTCCCCCCCAAGGCTGGGCATCACTAGGATGTAGTGGACTAAGCAGGGTAGAGTATGAAGTGATGTGGTTTTCTATATGTTAGCCCATGTAATAGGCCACACAAACTCAGGCTCTTATTGGACAGCTATCAGGAAGTTTATTAACAACCAACTGTGTACAGTAATATGACATCTCAGACTTCTATAGTCTGAGGACTACACTTATTTAGATTACTATTTACTAGTGGAAATCCTCACAGGTCTGGCAGCATCTGTGAAGAGAAATCAGAGTTCATGTCCTGTGACCCTTTCTCAGAACTGTTGCTAACTAGGAAAATATCACTTTATGTGCACAAGATAGGGTTTGGGGGGGGGGGGGGGGGTGGCGGCGGGTTGGGTGGGTGGCAGGAGTAATTGATAAGTGAGGATATAGCCCAAAAAAGAGAAGAGTATGAGCAGCATGGTGGCTCAGTGGTTAGCACAGCTGCCTCACAGGGACCCAGGTTCAATTCCAGCCTCAAGCAGCTGTCTGTGTGGAGTTTGCACATTCTCCCAGCGTCTGTGTAGGTTTCCTCTCACAATCCGAAAGCTATCTGATCTGTGCTGGACGAACACTAGAAACTTTCCATAAACCAACATATTCATATTCTCGTCTTCACTGGCAACGGGGGTGGTACCAGGGGACTGGAGAGTAGTGAATGTTGTGCCCCTGTTCAAAAAAGGGAATAGGGATAACCCCGGGAATTACAGGTCAGCTCGTCTTACTTCGGTGGTAGGCAAATTAATGGAAAGGGTACTGAGGGATAGGATTTATGAGTATCTGGAAAGACACTGCTTGATTAGGGACAGCCAGCACGGATTTGTGAAGGGTAGGTCTTGCCTTACAAGTCTTATTGAATTTTTCGAGGAGGTGACCAAGCATGTGGATGAGGGTAGAGCAGTGGATGTAGTGTACATGGATTTTAGTAAGACATTTGATAAGGTTCCCCATGGTAGGCTTATGCGGAAAGTCAGGAGGCATGGGATAGAGGGAAATTTGGCCAATTGGATAGAAAACTGGCTAACCGGTCGAAGTCAGAGAGTGGTGGTAGATGGTAAATATTCAGCATGGAGTCCAGTTACAAGTGGAGTTCCGCAGGGATCAGTTCTGGGTCCTCTGCTGTTTGTAATTTTTATTAATGACTTAGGTGAGGGAGTCGAAGGGTGGGTCAGTAAATTTGCAGATGATACAAAGATAGGTGGAGTTGTGGACAGTGAGGAGGGCTGTTGTCGGCTGCAGAGGGACTTAGATATGATGCAGAGCTGGGCTGAGGAGTGGCAGATGGAGTTCAACCCTGCCAAGTGTGAGGTTGTCCATTTTGGAAGAACAAATAAGAATGCGGAATACAGGGTTAATGGTAGGGTTCTTGGTCAGGTGGAGGAACAGAGGGATCTTGGGGTCTATGTACATAGATCTTTGAAGGTTGCCACTCAGGTGGATAGAATTTGTAAGAAGGCCTATGGAGTATTATCGTTCATTAGCAGAGGGATTGAATTCAAGAGTCGTGAAGTGATGTTGCAGCTGTACAGGACTTTGGTTAGGCCACATTTGGAGTACTGTGTGCAGTTCTGGTCGCCTCACTTTAGGAAAGATGTGGAAGCTTTGGAGAGGGTGCAGAGAAGATTTACCAGGATGTTGCCTGGAATGGAGAGTAGGTCGTACGAGGATAGGTTGAGAGTTCTCGGCCTTTTCTCGTTGGAACGGCGAAGGATGAGGGGTGACTTGATAGAGGTTTATAAGATGATCAGAGGAATAGATAGAGTAGACAGTCAGAAACTTTTTCCCCGGGTACAACAGAGTGTTACAAGGAGACATAAATTTAAGGTGAAGGGTGGAAGGTATAGGGGAGATGTCAGGGGTGGGTTCTTTACCCAGAGAGTGGTGGGGGCATGGAATGCGCTGCCCGTGGGAGTGGTAGAGTCAGATTCATTGGCGACCTTTAAGCGGCATTTGGATAGGTACATGGATGGGTGCTTAATCTAGGATAGAAGTTCGGCACAACATCGTGGGCCGAAGGGCCTGTTCTGTGCTGTATTGTTCTATGTTCTATGTTCATATATGAAGGTCTCAAACTCTGATGCTTTGTCCTGGTTCAGAGTTGGGATAGCTGGCTGCAAACTCATTGATTATGCTGTTGTAGCATTTTCTCCCTTTGTTCCAAGAATATATCAAGTACCTGAATATTACTATCTCAACAGGATGTGGAAGGCAGTTAAGAACAGGAGGAAAAGGACTCAGTGAGCCTGGTTTGAATTATATTTCTAAAATCTTAACCTAGGATCTTTACAGGTAGATGCGTAGTCATGGAGGTGCACTGGAGAAGTTTCCAACAGATCATTTCCAACACTTTTTAGTCAGTATTAACAATGAAATGTTCACGGAAACAGGAGCGTCTGGAGCTTTGTATTGGAGTGTGAGAGTTTCCCTTTATGTGTTGGAGTAGTACACCTGTGCTGCCAGGAGGGTAAGGCTTATCATCCTGGGTGACATACAAGCTCAGAGGCCTTTTGGGATGCTCCCAATTCCATCATTTAAAGTTATGGTCCTCCAAACTGACAAAGATGCACTCGCTGGATAATAAAGCATTTTTGAGAGACTAAGTGATCTCCCTGCTACCTGGATGCTGTATCTTTAAATCTCAAAGATGCAAATCTTTGAAGTCTTAGGAATGTACTGGGATTGGAAAGTTGAAGAAACAGAGACACCATCATAAAACCACCTTTGTCCCGTGGTGTGGGTATCTTCTGTACCCTTTCTATTTTGATACGATTAGGCCTAATAATGAGTAGACTGAATTTAAGTTTTGGCTCATGTTGAGTTGATACTTTTTATTAAACTGTTGAGAAACGTACGTCGTTTCCTTGCTGCTATGTCGAGTTGATGGAGGGTTGGGTGTGTTTTAGGTCTCAAAGGACTGTGATGTCATCTATGATACTGAGACAACCTAATAGATTCTCAATGATACAATCCACATCTTGCCAGGATATATCGGGGCCAGATCATTCAAATGGGAACCTGTAGAAAAGGATCTACAAAAAGGTGTTGGTTACCGAGCCTCTATGGACCAATACTCATTCTTCACATTGAGTTTGGAAAAATACTTGGGAGCCTGACAACTTGGGATTAGGCACTTCCAGGTGAGGAAAGTTGTACGGCCATCCCTTTTGTATGATGTGCAATTACCTCGGATCTGAACAGGACAACATCTTTCTTCAAAACACAAGAGATGGAGCTACACCAATCAGTATGGTGCTGAACCTTCTGGCTGATGTTTCAGTTTGGGTGTATTCTGTACGTAAACAATGCACAAAGCAGTTTGGGTAGAGGTAGAGGTGATGGATACACTCAGTGTGGTGGTCTGGAACCTTTGGTGTTGTATTTGATGTATAGATAGTTTTTCTATGATGCAATAGTTGCGTTCTTGTGTGACGCTGCACTATATAAAAATTGCACAAGTAGCACTTAAAATGTTGGCGATGCAATCATGTTCTACCAACACATATTTTAAAAGTTCACACTTTAGAAACTGTATCCCATATTCATCAATCTCATTACAACCAACTTGCATTATAACAGAACGCCTGTACTTATTAGTTTGTGGATGATGATGATATATTGACCTATCGCATGCTCAAATCTTTGCACGGACGTCTCGCTGTATTGACAGTATCAACGATTTCAACTGTCCATCCCAAAGAGATGTATTGACCTTTTACTCTGGATAATGCCAAGGCATGGGATATCAGGCCAATTGCAAAACCATTACCTTATTGTGTGTGGACTGTGCCACATTGTGCGTTTCCTGAGTACACCTCATGTAAGATGCATGAAGGAGTGATACTTGCACTGCTATTGGTGTCAATCCTGGCACTTGGGCACCTTGTCGATTCCATCAGATGTAAACCACATGGATGGAGGTAGAAGCTGCAACTTTCCTGACAGTATTCATTCGGTGTGTCACGTTAAAATATGGACTGTCTGACTGGGGTCTGTAAACTGTGACAGTGCAGACACCTCTTGGAATTCTTCGATGGGTTTATTTGGCATGGATGGAAGCTGTTCCTCATTGGTCCTTTCTTTGAGTTTCCCTGGGAAATTGCATTTCTTATACATCTTAACCCAACGTCCTCTTGGTGAACATGGTTTGCAAAGGTCACAAAATGCTGCATGCTCTTGGACAAAACTCGCCCCCAATCATGAAACAATCAGAGATGTTTTACTGATCCTGACAGTGGCTATACTACTGGTTGAGCGCATGTACTGTTTGGGAGTAGCAAAGTTGTAGATTACAGACTTTAATTTATTATCGATGTACATCTAGAAGATATCTAGAGTCATAGAGATGTACAACACAGAAACAGACCCTTTGGTACAACTCGTCCACATCAAAATAGATACCCAACCCAATCTAGTCCCACCTGCCAGCACCCGGCCCATATCCCTCCAAACCCCTCCTATTCATATACCCATTCAGATTCCTTTTAAATGTTGCAATTGTACCAGGCTCCACCACATCCTCTGGCAGCTCATTCCATACCCGTGCCACCCTCTGTGTGAAAAATTTGCCCCTTAGGTCTCTTTTATATCTTTCCCCTCTCACCCTAAACTTATGCCCCTAGTTCTGGACTCGCCGATCCCAGGGAAAAGGCTTTGCCTATTTATCCTTTCCATGCCCTTCATGATTTTATAAATCTCTAAGGTCACCCCTCAGCCTCCAACGCAACTCTCCCTTTCCCTATAGCTCAAATCAAATCCTCCAACCCTGGCAACATCCTTGTAAATCTTTTCTGAACCCTTTCAAGTTTCACAACATCTTTCCAATAGGAAGGAGACCAGAATTGCACACAATATTCCAACAGTGGCCTAACCATTGTCCTGTACAGCCGCAACATGACCTCCCAACTCCTGTACTCAATACTCTGACCAATAAAAGAAAGCATACCAAACGCCTTCTTCACTATCCTATCTACCTGTGACTCCACTTTCAAGGAGCTATGAACCTGCACTCCAAGGTCTCTTTGTTCAGCAACACTCCCGAGGACCTTACTATCAAGTGTACACGTCCTGCTAAGATTTGCTTTCCTAAAATGCAGCACCTTGTATTTATCTAAATTAAGCTCCATCTGCCCATTGGCCCATCTGATCAAGATCCCGTTGTAATCCGAGGTAATCTTCTATGCTGTCCACTACACCTCCAATTTTGGTGTCATCTGCAAACTTACTAACTGTACCTCTTATGCTCACATCCAAATCATTTATGTAAATGGCGAAAAATAGAGGACCCAACACCGATCCTTGTGGCACTCCACTGGGGGTCACAGGCCTCTAGTCTGAAAAACAACCCTCCACCACCATCCTCTGTCTTCTACCTTTGAGCCAGTTCTGTATCCAAATGGCTAGTTCTCCCTGTATTCCTTGAGATCTAACCTTGCTAACCAGTCTCCTATCGGGAACCTTGTCAAATGCCTTACTGAAGTCCATATCGATCACATCTACTGCTCTGCCCTCATCAATCCTTTGTTACTTTCTCAAAAAACTCAATCAAGTTTGTGAGACATAATTTCCCACACATAAAGCCATGTTGACTATCCCTAATCAGTCCTCACCTTTCCAAATACATGTACATCCTGTCCCTCAGCATTCCCTCCAACAAATTGCCCACCAATGAGGTCAGGCTCACCGGTCTGTAGTTCCCCAGCTTGTCCTTACTTATCCAGAAGTGCCTTTCAGAATGACCTGATAGATGTGGAAATAACAATGACCAGTTCCCTCAAGCTTTCAGCCAATTCAACCTCACTGAAAGGATATCCCTTTGTCTCAACATCTAACCACAAGTTGGTAAGTAACATCATCTGGTTGTTGCATGAGAATCATGAAGTTGACACAGATTGTAAGACAATCTTTTAAACCTTAGAAAGTTTTGTCAGGATCTCTACTGTCATCACGAGAAATATCTAATGATTTTATTCTCATTAATCCTTCGTTACCCAAAGCCACAAGAGACTTGACACACTTGGACCGAAGGGTCTGTTTCCATGTTGTACATCTCCATGACTCTAAGTTAAGATTCACTTTATCTTTGAAAATCTGAGATTCTGACAGAAAGTTACTGGAATCTCAATCCATGTTCAAACATCTGCTTTCTATCCTTATTATGCAGCTCTATTGTCTTTTTAAAATTGCTAATAGGAGAAAGGACTTTTTTTTTAAAGAGTAGATTAGATTCTCTACAGGGGTGGAAACAGGCCCTTCAGCCCAACAAGTCCACACCGACCCTCCAACGAGTAACCCACCCAGACCCATTCCCCTACCCTATATTTTACCCCTGACTAATGCACCTAACACTATGAGCAATTTAGCATGGCCAATTCACTGGACCTGCACATCTTTGGATTGTGGGAGGAAACCCACGCAGACACGGGGAGAATGCACAAACTTCACACAGACAGTCGCCCGAGGCGGGAATCAAACCCGGGTCCCTGGCACTGCGAGGCAGCAGTGCTCACCACTGAGCCACCGTGCCGCACTTGATGCCAGACAAAGCTTCAAGTTTTATTCCTCTCCTTTTTGCTGTTTTAGTGGTTGCTGCTTTCCTTTTCTTCAAAAATAAATGTGTCCTGGAGACCAAAGTATTGGCACCACTAGGACCAGTGTCAGTGGGTAGACAGGGTCATTGTTGGACAGAGGGATAATGCTAGGAGAGAGAGGCAGTATCAAAGGGAAGGGGGAGGGTACAATGTCAGGGGGAGAAAGCAGTGTGGGGGGACAAAGGGCGGTTTGAGGGGGTAAAATAAATGCTGACCTTCTTTCATACTGGTGAATGGAAGTGTAAACTGTCCAATGAAGTCATTGCTGGAGGCTGTGTCATAATCTTCAACAACAAATCGGATGAGAGCGAGCTCGGGAACAATGATGGTAAATTGGAGCACTTCATTCCAGACCGGATTAAATCCTGCAATCCAGTAAAAACAGAGAGACACTGAACCTGTCAGCAGTTACCCTCACATTAAAAATCAAAAAAGGGCAGTGACATTACAAGAGAATTTGCCTTTTATGCTGAAAGTTAAAGCAGAACAGAAAAAAGACCTCTCACGACACTGTCCCTCCTGTGGATCTAATTATTCATCACAGTTCAGGAGGAAATCCTGACTCTATCCCCCTGGATTTCCCACACAGCCGTGGGCACTTCAGCCATGTTTAATACTGGAGGAACACAGCAAGGATAAAACTGGCTCACGGCCAATCACGAACTGAGTTGAGGTGCACAATTTATTTCCCCTGTGTCAATACAATACTTAATGTTGAGGTTGTACAGGACATTGGTGAGGCCTCTTCTGAAGTACTGTGTCCTGTTCTGATTGCCCAGTTATAGATTAGATTACTTACAGTGTGGAAACAGGCCCTTCAGCCCAACAAGTCCACACCGACCCACCGAAGTGCAACCCACCCATACCCCTACATTGACCCCTTACCTAACACTACAGGCAATTTAGCATGGCCAATTCACCTGACCTGCACATCTTTGGACTGTGGGAGGAAACCGGAGCACCCGGAGGAAACCCACACAGACACAGGGAGAACGTGCAAACTCCACACAGTCAGTCGCCTGAGGTGGGAATTGAACCCGGGAAGGATATTATCAAGCTGGAAAGGGTTCAGAAGAGATTGCCAGGTATGGAAATTCTGAGTTATAAAGAAAGGCTGGATAGGCTGGGACTTTTTTCACTGGAGCATGGGAGGTTGAGAGGTGACCTGATAGAAGTTTATAAAATAATGAGGGGAATAGAAAGCATTGATGGGAGTTGTCTTTTCCCAAGATGGGGGATTTCAAGACCAGGGGGCACATTTCTAAGGTGAGAACAGAGAGATTTAACAAAGATATGATGCAATCTTTTTTCCCGCAGAAGGTGGTTTGAGACTAGAATGAACTTCCTGAGGAAAATAATGGATGAGAGTTCAATTACAACGTTTAAAAGACATTTGGATGGATACATGAATGGGAAAGGCTTGGAGGGATATGGGCTAGGTGTAGGCAGGAGAGACTAGTTTAGTTAGGGATTATATTCGGCATGGACTGGTTGGACCGAAGGGTCTGTTTCTGTGCTATATAACGGTATAAAACACCATCAGATACCCAAGTGCAGTAATTCAGTACGGAACAGGCAGCAGTAACAACAGTATTGAGATACTCAGACACACCATTGACAGCATAACTGCCATCAACAGCTTACCGTTATTTTCAATATGGCGGGTCTTTTGGGTGCTGTTGTCTTCAGGAACTCCGTGTACCTCCACACGCACCAGGGGATCCACGATGGAATTCTTTTTATCCTTATTGACTTTGGGGAGCTGCTGAGCTGTAATAATCTGAAAAAGAGACCTCAGTGTGAGAACATGGGGTTTGACAACCTTACGTCGTTCACCAGAGATAGGAACCTGAGAGTATGGTGGAGCAAGAGAG
The DNA here is from genome assembly GCF_047496795.1 of Chiloscyllium punctatum. Taxonomy (NCBI): domain Eukaryota; kingdom Metazoa; phylum Chordata; class Chondrichthyes; order Orectolobiformes; family Hemiscylliidae; genus Chiloscyllium; species Chiloscyllium punctatum. Next base: position 46,775,975 of record NC_092780.1, on the reverse strand, counting down.
CAAGACAGAAACTTGCTGCAGGCACTGGAGAGATGAATGAGAATGTGAGACAGAGAGAGACAGAAAATAAGAAAGAAGAACAGAAAGACAGAATAAGAAAGAAACATAAGGATCAGAAACAGGAAAGGCTGTTGGAGAAAGAATGAGAAAGACAGCATTGATATGTTTGCAGAGTAGGTTCATCAGGACGTGATAATGGAAAGCAAGGCCTTGTTAAAAGGCCAGCCGAAACCTTTCAGAATAAAGAATGCTGTTGTTTATTGGGTGATTGAGGATCTGAGCCCAGAGTAAGTGGATGGTCCTTTAATAATCTTCACCTTTAGGAAGGATATGGTCCTTTTAAGAACTTTACAAGTAAGCTGGAAGAAGGCCTGAAGGAAGGAAGCAGGAAAAAAGGCTGGGAGCCGGAGCTTTTTCTGGGATGACAGAGTTTGTACAAGGAATGAACCATGGAGGTGGGAAGATGCTGTAAGAGGCAAGAAGTTTCCCAGGATGGAGGTCATGGGTTTGGGGTAAGTTGAATGGGAAAGTTCCAAAACTTGGTCTTGATTTAGGATCCTGCTGCAAATTTTTCCTGTTCTGATTTTCTGTAAGGGGGGGGGGCTCTGTATGTTGTGACGCAAAGGGCACCATTTGTGCAGGGTGACTGTGAGGGCAAGGCTGGAAGCAGGCAATAGGCCGAGTGTACATAAACGGGCTGGCTGTCAGATACAGAGTTGAAAAGTGTGGTGCTGGAAAAGTGCAGCAGGCCAGGCAGCAAAATACAGATGCAAGGAGGATAGAGGAATACGTAGACAAGGTTGTGGGAGGTCAAAGGATGGAATCTTGTGGAGATGTCAGGATTTTTACTGACCAGCTGGAGTGCCAATGACAGACCTGCGTTACCAACTTTGGGGAAGACCCACCAAACCGAAAGGGCAGCACTATGGCTCAGTGGTTTAGCACTGTTGCCTCACAGGGCCAGGGACCTGGGTTTGATTCCAACCCTGGGCAACTGTCTGTGTGGAGTTTACACGTTCTCCACTTGTCTGTGTGGGTTTCCTCCGGGTGCTCTGCTTTCCTCTCACAATCGAAAGATGTGCAGCTTAGGTGGTTTGGGCACCTAATGTGCAGGGATATGTAGGTTAGGTGCATTAGTCAGAGGGAAATGTAGAGTAATAGGGAAATGGGGCTGGATGGGTTGCTCTTTGGAGGGTTGGTGTGGACTGGTTGGGCCAAATGGCCTGTTTCCACACTGCAGGGATTTTACGAAATTCTATGTAAAAACTACAAGTCAATCAGGCAATGCAGAGATCAGCAGCAGATCATTCCAGTCTCAGGACTAATGAGAAGTTGGCAGTTCATTTGCAGAGCAGAGCCACAGGAACAGCAGTACTGGCTGGAGGAAAGATAGCCACTGAAGGCCCTAGATGGTGATGAAATAAGCAATATCAGAATGGGGTTGTAAAGTCGAGGGTCTGGGTTGGTATGTTTTGTAGGGAGGGGGCTTTTAGCAATAACAGTATAGGGGATGTGTGATTGAGGCATATGTAAATATGCTGTAAGTCACCAGCACTGCAACACACAGAATATGATCTAACTAGCTATAAGCTACTCCCAAAATATGCATTCAATAATATCATGTTGCTACAAAAAGTACTGTCCATAATAGCAAAACATAGGAGTAATCTCCCTTTTAATATAAATGAGGTAATAATTGACATTGCAAAAAATAATCGACTCCATCTGAAATGGTTTCACAGAGGCCACTATCCCGTCATCAAGTCCCCCTGTATTTACACATGGAGAGACCTTGACACTTATCCAGCTCTCAGAGTGATCAGAACCTCTGACCCTCCTGTTTATCTCTGTCAGCCAGGGCTCCCTGATTGGGCCAGGTTAACAGCCCCAATCAGGGAACTCCTATTCTATGAAGTCCCCCAGCTGACCTCATTAAAAATCAGTGCACCAACCTTGTGCCCGACCTCTCACATTGTTTGTACTGTCTTTGGGAGGAGTTTTGGTGGGCACAGTCTCGTATCTTATACACTCTCGCTGTTTTACCAGTGGATGGTCAGAGAAGGCAGCAGCTTCCTGCCAAATTCAGGATCATGACCAGCAATCAGTATCTTCATCAGCTGTTCAGCATTACTTTGGGCTTTGCGTCACAGTGGTAGCGTCCCAACGTTTGATTGAGGGGAGCCCAGGTTGAAATCCCACCTGGTACAGAGGTGTAACAATATCATTGAACAGATTGATTAGAAAACATCTGGATTTCAATGCCCCAGGAGTACTGTTTCCTGTAAGGAACAGTTTCTTTTGCACAAGATTCAATCGCCATAATGTAACATTTTGCAGGGAGTAAATGGGAAGCTGTGGCCGACTGGATTATGGCTAGATCGTTAACTTAGGTAATTGCCTGGGGATCCAGGTTCAAATCCCACCAAGATAAATAGTATAATTTGAATGCTATAAAAATCTGGAATTAAGAGTCTAAGGATAACACAAAGACGTTGCTGACTATCAGAAAAACTGAGCTGAAAATGTGTTGCTGGAAAAGCGCAGCAGGTCAGACAGCATCCAAGGACCAGGAGAATCGATGTTTCGGGCATGAGCCCTTCTTCAGCCCTTTCTTCCTATCAGGAAAACTGACTTGGTTCACCAATGCCCTTTAGGGAGGAAAATCTGCTGTCCTCTGTACAGTCTGGTTTTCATGTGATTCCGGATGCACGACAATGCAGCTGACACTTAACTGCTCCTTGGGTAATTTGGATGGGCAACGCCCACATCCCGTGAATGCATTTTTTTAAAAAAATCAGCAACCTCACCTTCATTCCAGGTCCTTGTCCTGGTGAATGCTATCTCTATGTCAAACTCGGGACAATATAGTTTTCAGCACTCTTAATGCGAGATCCCTCAGTCAGGCCAGGAATGTCTTTGAAAGACTAGTCCACTATCTCACCCTCAGGAAAAGAGGGGAAGCTCATGTATGGGTTTCCATGTTGTCAATGGTGACAGGTTCACTGAGTTAACATTAGCAGTGGCTGGACAAGACCCGAAACTGGTCAATAACTGGCAGCGGGGCCATGTTGATGCTCAAACGTTCTCTGAAATGGCCCAGCAAGCCAGTTGAGTTTGGAAATGTGAGCAAGCAATGGCAGAGTTGAGTAGTAGCAACTTGTGAACTATGTAGAGACTGCTTGACCCTTTCCAGGAACAATGAAGGTGATTTAAAAGGAGGTGGCCTAGAGTGCAGTAACCATGGTCACCTCGGCCCTGATATGCCTTCAGCCCCAGACCATTGCATGGATATGACATATTTTATTATCCCATCAGTTGGCCAGGCTGGAAGTGAAGGCAGGTGCCTGGGAGTACAGGACAATGCCCAGGGCAGCTTCTCTCACATCCAAACTCCCAGGAAGGATTTAGATCAGTAGCAGCTGTTGACGTATTGGCCCAGACAACTGTGAACTTGTTTCACTTGATTGTTTTACCAGCATTGCATAGAGTTCCCTACAGATTGGATCCTGCGGAATGGTATGGGAATGGAAGTGGAGTGTTGGGGTATTAGGGGGTATGGGGTTTGAGGAATGAGTGAAGCATTGCAGGGCAACATGTTATAGAGGGAGTCAAATCCCTTTGTAAAAGATAGGGTCTGACAACTTTAAAACTGGATTATAATTGCAAGGGGGTTGGTGGTGCATGGGGTAAGATGATGTTACTCAACCGCAATGGGGAGGCAATGGCCTAGTGGTATTATTTCTAGACAAATCAGTCCACAGACCCAGGTAACGTTCTGAGGACCTGGGTTCAAATCCCAACACAGTAGACAGTATAATTTGAACTCAGTAAAGGTGGATGTATGAGTCTAAGGATGACCGTGAATCCATTGTTGATTGTTGGAAAGACGCATCTCATTCACGGATGCATTTTAGAGAATGAATCTGCCATCCTTATCTAGTCTGGTCTACATGTAACTCCAGACCCATAGCAAAGTGGTCGACTCTTAATTGCCCTCGAGACAATTAGGGATAGGAAATAAATGCTGGCCTAGCCAGCGATGCCCTCATCCCGTGAATACACTAAAAATTAGAAGGATGAGTTTCAGTGACAGAGAAGGGAGTTGGGATAATTTCTTGGACCATTGCTTATAGGAAAAATACTGAAATACAGAGAGTAGGACAGTGTAATGTACTACCCTGGATACAGAGTGTAGGACAGTGTAATGTACTACCCTGGATAGAGTGTAGGACAGCGTAATGTACTACCCTGGATACAGAGTGTAGGACAGTGAAATGTGCTATCCTGGATACAGAGTGTAGGACAGTGTAATGTACTCTCCTGGATACAGAGTGTAGGACAGTGTAATGTACTACCCTGGATACAGAGTGTAGGACAGTGTAATGTACTACCCTGGATACAGAGTGTAGGACAGTGTAATGTACTACCCTGGATGCAGTGTAATGTGCTATCCTAGAGTAAAGGGTGCATTGTTGTTACTCTAATGGTCAAAGTCCCATTGGTCTGTTATTCTAGACCAAAAAGCAGATTGTTGTTATGTTGGAAAGTATCCTGGAATGACTGTCAGTTAATTTGTTTTACAGGACTGAAAACTCTCATCACCAGTATGTCAACATTTAACGTAGGGGAAGCCATGGGCCAGTCGGCCCCTCAATTCTGCTGCACCATTCAGTAAGATCATGGCTATTCTGACTGTAACCTCAGTTCCGTTTTCCCACCTTCCCTCCCTCTCACTCCTCTGCTAGCTGAGAATCTGTCAATTCCGCCTCAAAATACTGAATGGCCTTGCCTCCATCACAGAATAATCAACCTCAGAATTCCCCTTATCTCCATCTGAAATCAGAGTCCCCATTTATTCCTAAAACTCTACTCCTTAATTCTGGACTTTCCCCTAAGCAGGTGGCCCTCTGGTCTCTACTCTGCTCATTCCCCTCAGCATCTTGTCACTTAGTAAGACCATCTCTCATTCTCCTCAACTCCAATGAATGTTAGACTGGATGGAAAGTTGTGTTGGGATGAAGTAAATTGTTGCTGTGCTGGGTTGGAGCTGCAATGTCATGCTGGCATGAGGTCCCAGTCATCATATAATTCTGAAAATGATAACCCAACTATTATGTTCAATGGAAGTGAAGGGGTCAGTGCTAACTATGTACTAATGTGGTGAATGCTTCTTATTTGATGATGTAGTTAAGGGGCAGTTACACCTTTCGCTCTGAATAAAAGTCACAATTTTTCTATTATTGAGAGTATATAATCTGTCAACAGTTATGAAATCTCAAGTAGGAGCAAGAGAAGTCTGCCGATGCTGGAGATCCAAGTCAAAAAGTGTGGTGCTGGTAAAGCACAGCCGGTCAGACAGTATCCGAGGAGCAGGAGAGTCCACGTTTCAAGCGTAAGTTCTTCTCTCAGCTCTTCATTCCTGACGAAGAGTTTATGCTCAAAATGTCGACTCTCCTGTTCCTCGGATACTGTCTGACCGGCTGTGCTTTACCAGCACCACACTTTTTGATTTGGATCTCCAGCATCTTCAGTCACCGTTTTTTTTGAATGAAATCCCAAGTATTCAGTCTAATTGGATGGGAGTTAGATTTTAAATCATCGATTTCCACTTGTACCACCACGCAGACAGCTGAGAGTTTTAGGAAAGTAATACTGATCTAAGCTCACGTTGATGATCAATTGTTTCCTGTCGAGACCTGCTCTCGAAAGCGGCCATGAAGGGTCAAAGCGAATGGATGTGTCCCTCATGAAACTGGGCTTCAGGATGTATCCAGACCGACCATTCTGCCGGAACTTCCCTTTGTTTAGGTCCATCTCCATTCCAGGCTTCTGGAAGTTCAGGGCCACTGCAAAAAACAAGCAAAAGGATAAAAAGGTCCCTTGTTAGGATAGAATACACTAAATAGAGAAGTCTTGTCAAAACTTTTCTTCTTGTACTGAACAGGACAATGCAAAGATACCAAACCTCAAAGGGAACAACAATTTAAACTACATGAAAAGCAGATGCCAGTTGGTTAGCAAGTTAGAGGGAGAGACCGAGGTACTAACTGGTAAAAGGGGAGGTATTGAAACAGCTGGTTGTACTTTAAGTTACCTAAAGCAGATTTGCTCTTATGGTGTAGTGGTAGTGTCCTTACCTCTGAGCCAGGAGGTCCTACCTGCTCCAAGGGTGTGTAATAACATCACCGAAGAGCCTTATTGGGAAATATCTAGCAGGGTCAGCTGGGATACATTCACAGAGACTGAGGGAAGTAAAGGGTGGAAAATAAAACCAACACGATGTCTTGCTTACATTAAAATGCATTAAGAGATTGATTGGAAAGTGCAGACAGCGTGGGCATAATGCTCCAATCCTTCTGAAACACAGGGATGGTGCCAAAGGATTGAAGAATTGAGAATGTTACACCCTCTTTCAAAATAGAAGCCTGTAAAGATGAACTGAGCAGCTACACAGCTGACAGTGTCATTGGATAGATTTCAGAATTGATAATCTGGGACCAAATTAAGACTGACTGGGACAAGTGAAGATTAATTAAGGAAAGCCAGAATGGATTTATTAAAAAGACAATCAGCATCCAACTAATGCAATTATTACCTCAAAAAAAAAAGAGGGTTGATGAAGGCAATGCGATTGTTGGGATTGACATGGGACTTTTAAAGGTATTTGACAAAGTGACCCATAATGGCTTAAATGTTTCTGACAAGGAATAAAAGCAGCATGGGAAGGATGCTAGCCGAGAGACAGGAAACAGAGCACAAGCTTGTCTGATTTCAGGAAGGCATGCAGTGCAATTTACATCATTTGCCAAGTGCACCATTGCTTTATTGATAATACATCAATGGCTTGGAAGGTATAGGCCCCAACTTCAACATTCATGGGTTGACACAGATCTTGCATGTATCATGAACTGTAAGGAGATAGGGCTGGTGGACTGGACAGACACTTGGATGGAATTTCGTGCAGACACACTTGATAGGAAAAATGAGGAGAAAAATAAGGGCAGCACAGTGGCTCAGTAATTAGCACTGCTGCCTCACAGCACCAGGGTACCAGGTTCAATTCTAGCCTTAGGCGACTGTCTGTGTGGAGTTTGCACATTCTCCCCGTGTCTGCGTGGGTTTCCTCCCTCAGTTCAAAGTAGTGCAGGGCAAGTGAATTGGCCATGCTACATTGTCCATAGTGTTAGGTGCATTAGTCAGAGGGAAATGTGGTCTGGGTGGGTTGCTCTTCGGTGGGTCGGTGTGGACTGGTTGGGCCGAAGGGCCTGTTTCCACACTGTAGGTAATCTAATCTAAAAGGTTACAAAGGAAATAGTAGAATTTCAAAGGGCTTTCAGGAACATGTGGAGGTACACATGTAATCTTAGAAGATGGTGGTGCAGATTGAGGAAGTGGTTAAAAAGGCATATGGTACCCTGGGCTTCATAAACAGGGGCACTGAGTGCAAAACCAAGCAATGAACACGTTAAAAAACACTAACTTAGCTCAACTGGAGCACTGCACCTAATTGGGGACAACACTTTAGGAAAGGTTTGAAAGGCTTACACGAAAATGGAGAAAAGATTCATAAGAATGGTCACAGGGATAAGGAATTTCAGTGATGTCAATAGATTGGAGAAGTTGGAGCTGTTCCGAGTGAAGAGGTGGTTGTGAGGACATTTAGTGGTGGTTTCAAAGTAATGAAGAGTCTGGACAAGGCGGATCCCAAGGAACTGTCTTCTTTAGCAGAAGTAGCAACAAGCAATAAACACAGATTCAGGTGACTGGTGAGTAAGCCAAAGGTCACAGAAGGAATTTATTTTAATGCAGTTAGTGGTTTGGATCTGGGAGACAGTGCAGCAGGAGGAGTGTGTGATGGAGGCCGATTCTCATACAGCCTTCAAAAGGAAATTGGAGAAGTACCTGATCAGAAATAAATTGTAACTATGAGATAAAAGCAGAGAGAGCGAGAGCGCGCGCGCGCTAGAGTGGGGGGAGCGAGAGCGCGCGCGCGCTAGAGTGGGGGAGCGAGAGCGCGCGCGCGCTAGAGTGGGGGAGCGAGAGCGCGCGCGCGCTAGAGTGGGGGAGCGAGAGCGCGCGCGCGCTAGAGTGGGGGAGCGAGAGCGCGCGCGCGCTAGAGTGGGGGAGCGAGAGCGCGCGCGCGCTAGAGTGGGGGAGCGAGAGCGCGCGCGCGCTAGAGTGGGGGGAGCGAGAGCGCGCGCGCGCTAGAGTGGGGGAGCGAGAGCGCTAGAGTGGGGGAGCGAGAGCGCTAGAGTGGGGGAGCGAGAGCGCTAGAGTGGGGGAGCGAGAGCGCTAGAGTGGGGGAGCGAGAGCGCTAGAGTGGGGGAGCGAGAGCGCTAGAGTGGGGGAGCGAGAGCGCTAGAGTGGGGGAGCGAGAGCGCTAGAGTGGGGGAGCGAGAGCGCTAGAGTGGGGGAGCGAGAGCGCTAGAGTGGGGGAGCGAGAGCGCTAGAGTGGGGGAGCGAGAGCGCTAGAGTGGGGGAGCGAGAGCGCTAGAGTGGGGGAGCGAGAGCGCTAGAGTGGGGGAGCGAGAGCGCTAGAGTGGGGGAGCGAGAGCGCTAGAGTGGGGGAGCGCGTGCGCTAGAGTGGAGGAGCGAGCGCGCTAGAGTGGGGGAGCGAGCGCGCTAGAGTGGGGGAGCGAGCGCGCTAGAGTGGGGGAGCGAGCGCGCTAGAGTGGGGGAGCGAGCGCGCTAGAGTGGGGGAGCGAGCGCGCTAGAGTGGGGGAGCGAGAGCGCTAGAGTGGGGGAGCGAGCGCGCTAGAGTGGGGGAGCGAGAGCGCTAGAGTGGGGGAGCGAGAGTGGGGGAG